>NW_023250281.1:1591640-1593449 GCF_002007445.2 Ailuropoda melanoleuca
AAAAAAAAACTCAGTATGTATTGATATTTTGGGGGAAGGATACCAAAAAAGTGATGTGACTTAGAGGCTGACAGGTCATTGCCTACAAAGAATTCACAAAATAACGCATAAGATAGAGAAAACTAACTTAGATACAGGGAAGAATAGGCTGGGCTCTAAAATGGGGACTTCAGTGAAGCACAAGGCCACTGAGATAAAGCCCATGGGGACCATCTGAGAAAACCCTGTGCAGAATCATAAACTCATAGGCTAGCAGGTGCTCAGAAATGATCTCGTCCAACATTCTCATTTGAAAAATAGTAAAATAAGCAGAAATGTTAAGTAACTTGCTCAGTTTGCACTGCCAGTTCATTGATAAAACTCGAAAAAAGGTCCACGTGTCTTGACGTGATCATTTAAGCAGGACTTTCAAAGATGGGTGGATTTTCTCAGAGGAAGTCAAAAGATGATTATAGGTCATGGAAAGATCAGAATAAAGCTGTGGAGGTGAAAAAAAAAGTATAGAAAAATAAAGAAAAAAAAGAAGGTGGGTAAAGTTCAAGCCTTGACATACAGTATGCTATGGTTAAAAGCTTAAAATGCATTTCCAGGAACTGTGGACTAAATTGTGTTCCCTCAAAATTCACATGCTGAAGTCCTAACTCTCACTGTGACTGCATTTGGAGATAATACTGATTAAGAAGATAATTAAGGTTAAATGAGGACACAAGGGTGGGGCTCTGATCCAATAGGATTAGTGTCCTTACAGAGAACAAACACCAGAGAGCTAGCACTACGTTCTGTGTGTCTGTGTCTCTCTCCCTCACATCATAACCATCATCCTCCAACCCCCCAGTCGTATGAGGACACAACACAAAGTTGACTGTCTATAAGCCAGGAAGAGAGCTCTCTCCAGAAACCAAGTCGGCTGGCACCTTGATCTTGGACTTCCCAGCCAGCAAAACTGTGAGAAATAAATTTCTATAAATTAACTCCCCAATCTATGGTATTTCATTACTTGGCTTGAGAAGACTAAGACATCAGGAAGTCATGGGAAATGAAGGATACAGTTAAAGATAGCATGGAACTAGATTGGTGAGGGTTTTGTATAACATGCAAAGCAGTTTCAATTTATTTCTCTAAACATTAACAACCAAAAGTGACTTTTAAGTAGATGAAAGAAAAAGATCAGAAAGGTGGAAAGATGTTCAGTAACAGTGAGAGTCAGCAAGGAGAACAGGCAGGAGGACATTAATTTCTTTTCCAATTAAGATTTAATAAGGTCTTGAATTAGGACCACGGCAGTGAGGATGAGAAAAATGTGTATATGGAGTATTGGCAGGGGGAAATCCTCAGATTTTAGGTAGCTTTGGACACAGAACCCAAAAGACAACATTAAAATGGTTAGCATGGTGATGACATTGGCCAGATAGAAAAATCAAAGGTTGGAGCAAGTTTTGCTTATTTTTCATTTCATTTAACTAAAGCTATTTAAATAAGTTAAAACTAAAATGACAGTTTTTTTTTATTTGGAAGTATTATTTGTTAAAATCAATTTTTAAAATATTATAGAAAAACAGCATAAATATGTAGGGGAACTTTAAGGAATATAGGGTCAAGATTATACTCATGGTGAGATAAAGCCTAAATTTATATAGTAATGTGATTAAAATAGAAAAAAACAGGCAAAATAAATATTTCTATTATTAAAAGAGCAGTAAAACAAGATAATATTTTTATTTATACATCTTAAATACAGTCAAAATTCTTTATTCAGTAAAGATTTCCTAGCATACTAATTTTTCTGTTGCTTATCTCTTTCTACCTAAT
>NW_023250281.1:1593549-1619358 GCF_002007445.2 Ailuropoda melanoleuca
CCAGAGCAATCTACACTTTAAATGCCATCCCGATCAAAATACCAATGACATTTTTCAAAGAACTGGAACAAGCAGCTCTTAAATTTGTGTGGAACCAGAAAAGGCCCCGAATCATGAAGGAATTGTTGAAAAGGAAAAACAAAGCTGGGGGCATCACGTTGTCAGATTTCAAGCTATACTATAAAACTGTGATCATAAAGACAGCATGGTACTGGCACAAAAACAGGCACATAGGCCAATGAAACCCAATAGACTCCAAAAATGGACCCTCGGCTCTTTGGGCAACTAATCCTTGACAAAGAAGGAAAAACATCCAGTGGAAAAAAGACTGTCTCTTCAAAAAATGGTGCTGGGAAAATTGGACAGCTATATGCAAAAGAATGAAACTTGACCACTCTCTCACACCATATACAAAGATAAATGGATGAATGGATGAATGACCTCCATGTGAGACAGGAATCCATCAAAATCCTAGAGGAGAACATAGGCTGCAACCTCTTTGACATTGGCCACAGCAACTTTTTTCATCACACATCTCCAAAAGCAAAATAAACAAAAGATAAAATGAACTTGTGGGACTTCATCAAGGTAAAAAGCTTCTGCACACCCAAGGAAACAGTCCAAAAAACTAAGTGACAGCCCACAGAATGGGAGAATATTTTTGCAAATGACACTAATTATAAAAGTCTAATATCCAAGATCTATGAAGAACTTTTCAAACTCAATACACGTGAGACAAGTAATCAAGTAAAAGAATGGGCAGAAGATATGAACAGACACTTTTCCAATGAAGACATATAAATGGTTAACAGACACATGAAAAAAGGTTCAAAATCATTAGTCTTTCAGGGAAATTCAAATCAAAACCACATTGAGATACCACCTTATACCAGTTAAAATGACAAAAAATTGACAAGGCTGGAAACAACAAATGTTGGAGAGGATGTGGAGAAAGGGGATTCCTCTTAGAGTGTTGATGGGAATGCAAGTTGGTACAGCCACTGTGGAAAACAGTGTGGAGTTCCCTTAAAAAGTTGAAAATTGAGCTACTATATGAGCCAGCAATTTCACCACTGGGTGTTTATTCCAAAGATACAGACATAGTGAAGAGAAGTGTCATATGCACCCCAATGTTCATAGCAGCATTGTCCACAATAGCTAAATTGTGGAAGGAAGTGAGGTGCCCTTCATTAAATGACTGGATTAAGAAGATGTGGTCTATGTATAAATGGAATATTACTCAGCCATCAAAAAGAACAATTTCTCAACATTTGCAGCAACATGGACGGGACTGGAGGAAATAATGCTGGGCGAAATAAGTCAATAGAGAATGACAATTATCACATGGTTTCACTCATTTATGGAACATAAGAAATAGCAGGGAGATTGCTAGGAGAAGGAAGGAAATATTGAAGGGGGTTAAACAGAAGGGGAAAGAACCATGAGAGACTATGGATCCTGGGAAACAAACTGAGGGCTTCAGAGGGGAGGGGTGTGGGAGAATGGGATAGGCTGGTGATGGGTAGTAAGGAGGGCATGTATTGCGTGGTGCACTGGTTGTTATACACACTAGTGAATCATGGAACTTTACATAAAAAACTAGGGATGTACTGTATGGTGACTAACATAATATAATAAAAATATTACAATTAAAAAAGTTAAAAAGAAATAAAAATAAAATAAAAAAAGAGTAACTGGATAATTGCGATAATACATAGAAGGGAATACATTAACTGGGGCACTGTGCCAGGCTTTTGAGAAATATGAGGAAAATAGTACTGAAACTGAATAGGATGTCTATCACTAAGTCAAGCAATGCTCTGGAAGAACAACCAAATGATGGAAGTAATTAATTATTATTTGAAAGCAAAATGTGAAAGCCAGAGGGGTTCCTTGGGAAAAGCTCATCTTCTGCAGTGTTTGGCCAAAAAAAACTGAGGCCAAAGCCAAGGACCTAATAGAGGAAGCAGTGGAGCTCCAAAGAAGTTATGTTACCAATCAAGTAAGGTCTGCAATGCCAAGGCCATGGCTGGGAAAACATAGGGCCTGGAAACCTGGGATAGGGACAACTGGATGTATGCTCCTGAATTTATCATATTCCCATATGTCTTTAAACCCTTATAAGGGTACTGAAGTGATCCAACCTTCTTCAATACCTATCAAACTCCCCTCATTGAGAGGCTGTGGATAGACTTCTAATGCACAAAGTGGCATGTGTTTCTTCATGATATAGCTCCATTTCCCCTCTTGGAAATTAGGTCAGCCAATGGGCTTAAGTTACAAAATAACTTGAGGTGTGGGATGTTGAATTTGATAAAATGGAAATATACCCTATAGAGTTGCAGTATCTGATCTGTGTTTACCAGCAGGAGCTGGTAGAATACACGTGAATTTGGGTTCTCAGAGTGCTTGATCAAGTAAGACAAAACATAGGTCACTTAGAGGGTGTAACAACTTGGACGTTGTACTGGGACACAGAATTTAACACTCTAGCAATCACCCAGGAAATGGCCCAAACTTGCTACTTGGATGTCTCCTAGAAGTATGGGAATTTGAGTCCATATNAACTTGGACGTTGTACTGGGACACAGAATTTAACACTCTAGCAATCACCCAGGAAATGGCCCAAACTTGCTATTTGGATGTCTCCTAGAAGTATGGGAATTTGAGTCCATATAAAAAAAAAACTCCTAAAATGGACACAAATGCATATAAGTATATTATAACAAAGTTTTCTAATTTTTTAATCACTCTAATATATACTTGATTCTATAGAGCAAAAATAACAACCTATTACAAAGTTAACAATGTAAATCAGGGTTATAGAGAAGAACAGATGCAATAGAAGATAGATATAGATGCAGATAGATATAGATTAGATATAGATATAGATGACATAGATATATAAAATAAATTTATTATGTAGGATTGTTTCATGTGATTATGTAGTACCAGGAACTGCTATCTGCAAGCTGGAGGCCCAGGAAATCAATTGCTGTATTTCTAGTTCAAACTTGAAGACTTGAGAGTCAGGAGAGGCAATGGGGGTAATCACTTATGGAAACACCCACAAAGACACTCTGAGAAAGGTTTTAACAGCTATCAGGGCATCTCTAGCTCCATGAAGTTTACACATAAAATTAACGATCACAGTTAATAAAAGTAACTGCATAAAAATAATGATATTGCTATAAAGTTCTTAAACTACATTCAAGGTTATGTAGTACAAATCAAAGTGATGAACTGAATATTGTTTAACGCAAATTCTATGTCAATGACAAAAATTAGAAAGAGATAAGTGATTAACAGGGCACCTGGGTGGCTCAGTCCGTTAAATACCAGCCTTTGGCTCAGGTCATGACCTTGGGGTCCTGGGATTAAGCCCTGCATCAAGCTCTCTGCTCAGTAGGAAGTCTTTCTACCTCTCCCTCTTCCTCAGAGCTCTCTCTCACCCTCTTTCAAATAAAAAAATTTTCAGGTTTCCAGGAAGACATTCAATTCTTCCAGGTTGTTTTATTTATTGGCATATAGTTGTTGATAATAGTTTATTTTTATTTTTATAATACTTTTTATTATATTACGTTAGTCACCATACAGTACATCCCTCGTTTCTGATGTAAAGTTCAATGATTCATTAGTTGCATATAACACACAGTGCACCTTGTAATACATGCCCTCCTTAATACCCATGACCAGTCTATCCCATTCCCACACCCCCTCCCTTCTGAAGCCCTCAGTTTGTTTCTCAGAGTCCATGGTCTCTCATGCTTCATTCCCCCTTCTGATTACCCTCCCCTTCTTTATCCATTTCTTCCCCTACCGATCTTCCTACCTCTTATGTTCCATAGATGAGAGAAACCATATGACAATTGTCTTTCTCTGCTTGTCTTATTTCACTTAGCATTATCTCTTCCAGTGCCATGATGTTGCAGCAAAGGTTGAGAACTCGTTCTTTCTGATAGCTGAGTAATATTCCATTGTATATATGGACCAGAGCTTATTGATCCAGTCATCTGTTGAAGGGCATCTAGACTCCTTCCACAATTTAGCTACTGTGCACAATGCTGCTATGAACATTGGGGTGCATACGGCTGTTCTCTTCACTACATCTGTATCTTTCGGGTAAATACCCAGTAGTGCAATGGCTGGGTCATAGGGCAGCTCAATTTTTAACTTTTTATGGGACCTTAACACTGTTTTCCAGAGCAGCTGTACCAACTTGCATTCCCACCAACAATGTAGGAGGGATCCCCTTTCTCCACGCCCTCCCAATGATTGTTGTTTCTTCTGTTGTCAATCTTTGCCATTCTAACTGGCGTAAGGTGGTATCTTAGTGTGGTTTTGATTTGAATTCCCCTGATGGCTAGAGATTTTGATATTTTGTCATGTGTCTGTTAGCCATTTGTATGTCATCATTGGAAAAGTGTCTGTTCATATCTTCTTCCCATTTTATATTTTGTTTTTTTGGTTCTCGTGTATTGAGTTTGAGAAGTTTTTTGTAGATCTTGGATACCAGTATTTTATATGTAGCATCATTTGCAAATATATTCTCTAATTCCTTGGACTGCCTCTTAGTTTTTTCGACTGTTTATTTTGTTGTGAAGCAGGATTTATCTTGAAGAAGTCCAACAAACTCATTTCATCTTTTGTTTCTCTTGACATTGGAGATGTGTCATGAAAAAAATGTTGCTTTGGCTGATATCATAAAGATTGCTGCCTATTCTCTTCTCTAGGATTTTGATGGATTCCTGTCTCACATTAAGGTCTTTCTTCCATTTGGAGTTTATCTTTGTGTATGGTGTGAGAGAGTGGTCAAGTTTCATTCTTTTGCATGTAGCTGCCCAATTTTCCCAGCACCATTTATCGAAGAGGATGTCTTTTTTCCACCGGATGTTTTTTCCTGCTTTATCAAAGATTAGTTGCCCAAAGAGCTGAGGGTCCATTTATGGGTTCTCTATTCTGTTCCATTGGTCTATGTGTCTGTTTTTGTGCCAGTACCATGCTGTCTTTGTGATCACAGCTTTGTAGTACAGCTCGAAATCTGGCACAGTAATGTTTCCAGCTTTGTTTTTCCTCTTCAACAGTTCCTTGGTGATTCGGGGCCTTTTCTGGTTCCATACAAATTTAAGGACTATTTGTTCCAGTTCTTTGAAAAATGCCATCGGTATTTTGATCAGGATAGCATTGAAAGTGTACATTGCCCTGTGTAGCATGGACTTTTAACTATGTTAATTCTTCTGATCCATGAGCATGGAATATTTTTCCATCTTTTTGTGTCCTCCTCAATGTCTTTCAAGAGTGATTTATAGTTTCTAGAATATAGATTCTTTACATCTCTGGGTAAGTTAATTCCAAGGTAACAGATGGTTTTGGTGCTATTGTAAATGGGATGGATTCCCTGATTTCTCTTTCTTCAGTCTCGTTATTCGTGTATAGAATGCAACTAATTTCTGAGCATTGATTTGGAATCCTGCCACATTACTTAAATGCTCTATAACTTGTAATAGTTTGGGAGTGGATTTGTTTGGATTTTCTATATAGAGTATCTTGTCATCTGTGAAGAGAGACAGTTTGACTTCTTCTTTGCTGATTTGGATATATTTTATCCCTTTTTGTTGTCTGATTGCTGTTGCAATGTCTACTACTACTCTGTTGAATAATAGAGGTGATAGTGGGCATCCTTGTCGCGTTCCTGATCTTAAAAGAAAGGCTTCCTGCTTTTCCCCATTGAGAATAATATTTGCTGTAGTCTTTTCATAGATGGCTTTTATGAGCTTGAGAAACGTACCCTCTATCCCTACACTCTGAAGGGTTTTAATCAGGAAAGGATGCTGTATTTTGTCAAATGCTTTTTCTGCATCAATTGAGAGGATCGTATGATTCCTGGGTCTTTTCTTGTTGATATGATGTATCATGCTGATAGATTTGCAAATGTTGAACCAACCTTGCTTCCCAGGGATGAATCCCACTAGGTTATGATGGATAATCCCTTTAATGTACAGTTGCATTCTATTAGCCATGATCTTGTTGAGGATTTTGGCATCCATATTCATTTGGATAATTTTTATCCCTTTTTCTCAATATAAAAAGCTTTTGCACAGCCAAACAAACAAACAAACTAAGAAGCAGCACACGGAATAGGAGAAGATATTTGCAAATGACACTACAGATAAAAGATTAGTACCCAACATCTGCAAAGTACTTCTCAAACTCAATTCACGAGAAACAAGTAATCAAGTAAAAAAATGGGCAGAAAATATGAACAGACAATTTTCCAATGAAGACATACAAATGGCTAAGAGACAAATGAGAAAATGCTCAAAATCATTAGCCATCAGGGAAATTCAAATCAAAACCACACTGAGATACCAACTTACACCAGTTAGAATGGCAAAAATTGACAAGGCAGGAAACAGCAAATGTTGGAGAGGATGTGGAGAAAGGGGATCCCTCCTACATTGTTGGTGTTAATGCAATTTGGTACAGCCACTTTGGAAAACAGTGTGGAGGTCCCCTAAAAAGTAAAAAATTGAGGTATTCTATGATCCAGCAATTGCACTACTGTGTATTTACCCCAAAGATACAGACGTAGTGAAGACAAGGGCCATATTCCCCCCAATCTTCATAGCAGCATTGTCCACAATAGCTAAATCATTGAAGGAGCCGAGTTGCCCTTCAACAGATGTCTGGATTTAGAAGATGTGGTCGATATATGCAATGGAATATTACTCATCCATCAAAAAGAATGATTTCTCAACATTTGCTGCAACATGGATGGGACTCGAGGAGATAATGCTAAGTGAAATAAGTCAAGCAGATAAAGACAATTATCATATGGTTTCACTCATTTATGGAACAAAAGATGTAGGAAGATCAGTAGGAGAAGAAGGGAAGAAAGAATAGGGGAGTAAACAGAAGGGGAAATGAACTATGAGAGACTATGGACTCTGGGAATCAATCTGAGGGCTTTAGAGGGGAGGGGGTTGAGTTTGGGAGAGGCCGGTGATGGGTATTAAGCAGGTACGTATTGCATGGTGCACTGGGTGTTATATGCCTGTAATGAATCATGGGAATTTACATGTGAAACTTGGGGTGGACTGTTTAGTGACTAACATAACATAATAAAAAATTTTTATATAAAAAGAGAACAGATCAACAGAACTAGAAGCTGGATTTTTGAAAGAATTAATACGATCAATAAACTTCTGGCTGGACTTTCCAAAAGACGAGAAAAAGGACCCAAATTAATAAAATCATGAATGAAAGGGGAGAAATCATGGCTAATACCAAAGAAATAGGAACAATTATTAGAAATTATTACCAGCAACTGTATGCTCACAAGTTAAGCAATGTGGAAGAAATGGATGCCTTCCTGGATTCTTATAACCTGAAATAGGAAGAAACAGACAGTCTGAATGGACCAATAACCAGCAAGGAAATTGAAGCAGTAATCAAAAACCCCCCAAAACACACAAAACATAACAAACAAAAACAAACAGAAAACCAAACAAAAAACCCAAGAGTCCAGGGCTTGATGGCTTCCCAGGGGAAATCTACCAAACATTTAAAGAAGAAATCATTCCTAGTCCTCTGAAGGTGTTTCAAAGAATAGAAATGGAACTAATAGTAGAAGACATCAACACTCCACTATCAGGAATAGACAGATCACCTAAACAAAAAATCAGCAAAGAAAAAAGAACTTTGAATGCCATACTCGACGAGTTGGACCTCATAGATATATATAGAACACTACACCCCAGAACCAAAGAATACTCATTCTATTCTGATGCCCATGGAACATTCTCAAGAATAGACCAGGTTCTGGTCACAAAACAGGTCTCAACGGACACCAAAACACTGAAATTATTCCCTGCATATTCTCAGATGACAACAATGTGAAATTGGAACTCAACCCCAAGGAAAAATTTGGAAGAAACTCAAACACTTGGAGACTAAGAACTATCCTGCTCAAGAATGACTCGATAAACCAGGAAATCAAAAATCAATTTAAACAATTTATGGAGACCAACGAGAATGAAAACACAATGGTGCAAAACCTATGGGATAGTGAAAAGGCAGTCCTAAGTGGGAAATACATAGCCATCCAAGCCTCACTCAAAAGAATAGAAAAATCTAAAATGCAGTTTTTATATTCTCACCTCAAGAAGCTGGAATAGCAACAGAAGGACAGGCCTAATCTATGCACGAGGAAGTAGTTGACCAAGATTAGAGCAGAAAACAACAAATTAGACACCAAGAGTACAGTAGAGCAGATCAACAGAACTAGAAGCTGGTTCATAGAGAATTAATAAATTTGACAGACCTCTGGCAAGACTTATCCAAAAGAATAGACAAAGGACCCAAATTAATAAAATTATGAATGAAAAAGGAAAGGTCACAACCAACAACAATGAAATTGGAAGCATTATTATAAACTTTTATCAACAGCTTTATGCCAATAAATTAGCAATGTGGAAGAGATGGAGGCCTGCCTGGAAACCTATAAACTACCAAGACTGAAACAGGAAGAAATTGATTTTTTAAACAGGCCAATTAATTATGAGGAGATTGAATCAGTGATAAACAACCTCCCAAAAAACAAAAGCCCAGGCCCGGATGGTTTTCCTAGGGAATGCTACCAAAAATTCAAAGAAGAAGTAATACCTATTCTCCTGAAGCTATTTAAAAAAATAGAAACAGAAGGAAAACTACCAAACTCATTCTATGAGCCCAATATTACCTTGATCCCCAAACAAGGCAAAGACCACATCAAAAAGGAGAATTACACACCGATTTCGCTGATGAATATAGACGCCAAAATGCTCAACAAAATCCTGGCTGATAGAATCCAACTGCACATTAAAAGGATTATCCATCATAACCTAGTGGGATTCTTCCCTGGGATGCAAGGTGGTTCAACATTTGCAAGTCTATCAGCATGATACATCATATCAACAAGAAAAGACCCAGGAACCATATGATCCTCTCAATAGATGCAGAAAAAGCATTTGACAAAATACAGCATCCTTTCCTGATTAAAACCCTCAGAGTGTAGGGACAGAGGGTACATTCCTCAATCTCATAAAAACCATCTAGAAAAGCCTACAGCAAATATCATTCTCAATGGGGAAAAGCTGGAAGTCTTTCCCTTAAGATCAGGAACACGACAAGGATGCCCACTCTCGCCACTATTATTCAGCATAGTACTAGAACACCTTGCAACAGCAATTAGACAACAAAAAGGGATAAAAGGTATCCAAATAGGCAAAGAAGATGTCAAAATGTCTCTCTTTGCAGATGAAATGATACTTTGTATGGAAAACCTAGAAGAATCCACCCCCAAATTACTAGAACTTATAGAGCAATTCAGTAATGTGGTGGGATACAAAATCAATGCTCAGAAATCAGTTGCATTTCTATACACGAATAATGAGACTGAAGAAAAAGAAATTAAGGAATCCATCCCATTCACAACAGCACCAAAAACCATAAGTTAGCTTGGAATTAACTTAACCAGAGATGTAGAGGATCTCTATTCTAGAAAATAAAAATCACTCTTGAAAGACATTGAAGAAGACACAAAAAGATGGAAAAATATTCCATGCTCATGTATAGGAAGAATTGACATAGTTAAAATTTCCATGCTACCAAGAGCAATCTACTCTTTCAATGCTATCCCGATCAAAATACCGATGACATTTTTCAAAGAACTGGAACAAATAGCCCTTAAATTTGTATGGAACCAGAACCCGATCAAAATACCGATGACATTTTTCAAAGAACTGGAACAAATAGCCCTTAAATTTGTATGGAACCAGAAAAGTCCCTGAATTGCCAAGGAACTGTTGAAAAGGAAAAACAAAGCTGGGGGCATCACAATGCCGGAATGGAACAGAATAGAAAACCCAGAAATGGACCCTCAGCTCTTTGGGCAACTAATCTTTGATAAAGCAGGAAAAAACATCCGGTGAAAAAAAGATAGTCTCTTCAATAAATGGTGCTGGGAAATTTGGACAGCTACATGCAAAAAAATGAAACTTGACCACTCTTTCACACCATATTCAAAGATCAACTCCAAATTGATTAAAGACCTTGATGTGAGACAGGAATCCATCAAAATCCTAGAGGACAACTTAGGCAACAACCTCTACAACATCGGCCGAAGCAAAATTTTCATGACACATCTCCAAAGGCAAGAGAAACAAAAGATAAAATGAACTTGTGGGACTTCATGAAGATAAAATGCTTCTGCACAGTTAAGGAAACAGTAAAAAAAACAAAAACAAAAAACAAAAAACCAAAAACAAAAAACAAACAAAAAAAACCCCTAAGAGGCAGCTCATGGAATGGGAGAATATATTTACAAATGATGCTACGAATAAAAGACTCGTATCCAAGATCTACAAAGAACTTCTCAAACTCAATGTGTGAGAAACAAGTGAACAAATCATAAAATGGGTAGAAGATATGAACAGACACTTTTCCAATGATGATCTACAAATGGCTAACAGACACATGAAAAAATGTTCAAAATCACTAGCCATCAGGGAAATTCAAATCAAAACCACTCTAAGACACTACCTTATGCCAGTTAGAATGGCACAAATTAACAAGGCAGGAAAAAGCAATTGCTGGAGAGGATGTGGAGAAAGGGGATCCCTCCTACATTGTTGGTGTGAATGAAAGTTGGTAGTTCACTCTGGGAAACAGTGTTGAGGTCCCGTAAAAAGTGAAAAATTGAGCTGCCCTATGACCCAGCCATTGCAGTGCTGGGTATTTACAGATGTAGGGAAGGGAAGGGCCATATGCACCACAACGTTCATAGCAACATTGTCCACAATAGCTAAATCGTGAAAGGAGCCTAGATGCCCTTCAACAGATGACTGGATTAAGAAGATGCGGTCCATATATACAGTGGAATATTACTCAGCCTTCAGAAAGAGTAATTTCTCAACATTTGCTGCAACATGGACGGGACTGGAGGAGATAATGCTAAGTGAAATAAGACAAGCAGAGAAGGACAATTATATGATTTCTCTCATCTATGGAACATAAGAACTAGGAAGATCGGTAGGGGAAGAAAGGGATAAAGAAAGGGGGGGTAAGCAGAAGGGAGAATGAAGCATGCAAGACTATGATCTCTGAGAAAGAAACTGAGGGCTCAGAGGGGAGCCGGGTGGGGGAATGGGATAGACTGGTGGTGGGTAGTATGGAGGGCACATATTGTATGGTGCACTGGGTGTTATGCGCAACTATGAATCACCGAACTTTATATCAGAATCCAGGTATGTACTATGATGACTTACATAATATAATAATAAAACTAATAGAAATGTAAAGAATACTCCTAACTTGCCCTATAAGGCCAGCATTACCTTGCTCCCAAAACCAGGCATAAACCCCATCAAGAAAGAGAATTACAGAACAATATCCCTGATGATCATGATTTCCAAAATATTCACCAAGACACTAGCCAATAGGATCCAACAGTACATTAAAAGGTTATTCACCAGGACTAGGTGTGATTTATTCCTGGGATACAAGGATGGTTCAACATTCACAAATCAGTCAACATGTTAGAGCACATTAATAAAAGGAAATACAAGAATGGTATGGTCCTTTCAATTGAGAGCATCCTTTCCTGATTAAAACTCCTCAAAGTGTAGGGATAGAGGGAACATACCTCAATATCACAAAAGCCATCTATGAAAAGCCCAGAGTGAATATCATTGACAATGGGGAAAAACAGAACTTTTCCCCTAAGGTCAGGTACATGGCAGATATGCTCTCTACCACCACTGTTGTTCAAAATAGTACTAGAACTCCTAGCCTCAGCAAACAGACAAAAATAAATAAGTAAATAAATAAATAAATAAAAATAAAAGGTGTTCAAGTTGGAAAAAAATAAGTCAAGCTCTCACTCCTCACAAATACCAGATACTTTATGTGGAAAATCCAAAAGACTCCACCCCTAAATTAGGAGAACTCATAGGAATTTGGCAAAGTGGCAGGATATAAATTAATGCACAGGAATCAGTTGCATTTCGCTATATTAACAACGATACAGTAGAAACAGAAAATAAGGATTCAGTGCCAAATAGAATTCCGCCAAAAACAATAAGATAACTAAGAACGAACATATTCAAAGAGGTAAAGGATCTTTTCTCCAAAACTGTAGAAAACTTGTGAAAGAAATTGAGGAAAATACAAATAAATGGAAAAAAAAATATTTCACGCTCATGGATTGGAAGAATAAATATTGTTAAAATGTCTGTGCTACCCAGAGTAATCTGCATATACAATGTAATCCAAATCAAAATACATCAACATTTTACACAGCAATGGAAGAAATAATCCTAAAATTTGTATGGAACCAGAAAATACTAGACACACACACACACACACACACACACACACACCACATCTTCTTTATGCATTCAGCTGTTGATGGACATCTCAGCTCTTTCCACAGTTTGGCTATTGTGGACATTAGTGCTATGAACATTGGGTTGCACATGCCCCTTCAGATCCCACATTTCTATATTTGAGATAAATACCTAGTAATGTAATTGCTGGATCATAGGGTAGCTCTATTTTTAAGTTCTTGAGGAACCTCCATACCATTTTCCAGAGTGGCTGTAGCAGCTTGCATTCCCACCAAAAATATACAAGGGGTCCCATTGTTTGCATACATACCAACATTTGTTGTTTCCTGTCTTGTTAATTTTAGCCATTCTGACTGGCCTAATGTGGTATCTCATTGTGGTTTTGATTTGTATTTCCTTGATGATAAGTCTTGTGCAGCATTTTTTCATGTGTCTATTGGTCATTTGTATGTTTTCCTTGGAAAAATATCTGTTCCTATCTTCTGCCCATTTCTTGACTGGATTCCTTTGTGGGTGTTGTGTTTCATAAGTTCTTTATAGATATTGAATAGTAGTTCTTTATCTGATATTTCATTTGCAAATATATTCTACCATTCCATAAGTTGGCTTTTAGTTTTGTTATAATGGAATATTATTCAGCCTTCAGAAAGGATGAATACTTACCATTTACATTGAGATGGATGGAAAGGGAGGGTATTATGCTGAGCAGAATAAATTAATCAGAGGAAGGCAATATGGTTTCACTCATGTGAAATATAAAGTACAAGGCAGAGGACTGTAGAGGAAGGGAGGGAAAACAGAATGGGATGCCATCAGAGGGGAGAAAAACTATGAGAGAGTCTGAACTCTATGAAACAAACTAAAGGTTGCTGGAGGGGATGTGGGATGGGAGATGGGGTAATTGGGTGATTAACATTAAGGAGGGCATATGATATAATGAGTACTTGGTGTTATACAAACTGATAAATTTTTTAACACTGCGTCTGAAACTAATGATGTACTTTATATTGGGTAATTGAATTTAAATAACAATAGAAAAAGACAAACACCACACTCAGTTCCACTGAGGTCTTGTCTCCTGACAAAAGCTCATTTATCCCTGGATAAACTGTACTCCACTTCTGCAGGTCATGATGTAGTTTCATGCTCTAGCTCTGGATCCTCATCTTTGAGACGATTCTCTCAATCCAGTATTGTCCATGGTTCTGGATTATATCCTTAAGGACATTTTTCCTTGTTTGTTACCATCCATGGCCCATCTAAAATATTCATTGGGGTCTCTGCCTCATTGGCCCTCAGCAATTTTTGTAGCCTATTTCTTGAATAGCACACATGGTTTTAAGATCACAATATTTATAGACAGAATAGTGAGTTACTTAGTATTATGGTCTCATCTTTTATAATGTTTTTGACTCAGATCAGTTCTGGATCATCAGCCGCATGCCTAGTTCCTCCATGGACTGAATTCTTAAGGCTGTTTTCTTGTCATACTTCCTCAAGGCCATGCATATGGACTTCCTCAGACCTATGCATTAGATTCTAAATTCCAATTTAGACCTAACTAGAAAAATTTATGAAAAGTGAGAACTGTGATTGCAGGGGTATTAAAAAACAGAGACAAAAGTAAGATTTCATGATTGTTCAGTTTTGTGGAAATACAACAAAATGGTTTAGGTTAAGGCCCGAATGTTAAATTGCTCCTGTTCAAAACAGAACTTAATTTACAGACCAAATTGAGTTTATTCAATGATTCATGAATTGGGCAGCATTTGATCTAGCAAATAGAAAGGAGTTTCAAACAAGTAAGTTAGATAATAAGTCTTCACTTGTTGACGTGGGGTTTGGTACAATTGCCTCTGTTTGGGGTCCGTTGTCTCTTTTTAACAATTTTTCCCTTTTGATCATATTCTTGGCTAAACTGAGGGATAAAATAAACATTAAAGATGTGGTGCCACTTTCAGCTACTGCTCCAAATTTTTCACAGATTTTGTTGATCCTCTGTGTATTATTCATAGATTATGGCATTTTTTGCTGAATCTCTGTGGTAATCACAGATTACAACTTCAAGTAATATTGTTTAAGTCATTCAATCTCTTCATTACTTTTCTAACATTCCAATCAGGGAGATCATTCACTTGGTGGTTAGAGCTGTGCACATGTACTTAAAGCTTTTGAGATAATACATTATACCAAGGACGATGATGATGATGATTACTACTGGCAGGATAATTCCCAATGTTTGGAGTGCACTTTAGAACCATGGTTCCCTCAGTTTGTTTCCCAGAGTCTATAGCCTTTCATGTTCCATCTCCCCCTCTGATCCCTCCCCTTCATTTTTCACTTCCTTCTCCTAATGTCTTCCATGCTATTCCCTATGTTCCACAAGTAAGTGAAACCATATGATAATTGTCTTTCTCTGCTTGACTTATCACTTAGCATTAATCTCCTCCAGTTCCAGCCATGTTGATGCAAATGATCGGTATTCATCCTTTCTTATGGCTAAGTAATATTCCATTGTAAATATGGACCACATCTTCTTTATCCCTCAGTCTGTTGAAGGGTATCTTGGCTCCTTCCACAGTTTGGCTAGTGTGAACATTGCTGCTATGAACATTGGGGTGCACATGCCGTTCTTTTCACTACATCTGCATCTTTGCAGTAAATACTCAGTAGTGCAATTTCTGGGTCATAGGGTAGATCTAGTGGGAAGATGGGTTAATCCAGTGATGGGTATTAAGGAGGGCATGTATTGCATGGAGATCTGGGTGTTATACAAAAACAATGAATCATGGAATACTACATTAAAAAACAAATGATGTACTGTATGGTGACTAACATAACATAATAAAAAACATTAAAATAAAAAATTAAACAACACAAAATAAAATGTACTTTAAAGAAAAAAAAAACATGTTTCCCAATACAAAACCAATCAAAATTAAATGATTTAAAAATGGTCCCTGCTGGCTAATGGACACATGAAAAAAATGTTCAAAATCATTAGCCATCAGGGAAATTCAAATCAAAACCACACTAAGATACCACCTTACACCAGTTAGAATGGCAAAAATTGACAAGACAAGAAACAGCAATTGCTGGAGAGGATGTGGAGAAAGGGGATCCCTCCTACATTGTTGGTGGGAATGCAAGTTGGTACAGCCACTATGGTAAACAGAGTTGAGGTCCCTTAAAAAGTCAAAAATTGAGGTACCCTATGACCCAGCCATTGCACTACTGGGTGTTTACCCCAAAGATACAGACGTAGTGAAGAAAAGGGCCATATGCACCGCAATCTTCATAGCAGCATTGTCCACAAGAACCAAATTGTGGTAGGAACATAGATGCCCTTCAACAGATGACTGGATTAAGAAGTTGTAGTTATACGCAACTAATGAAGCATCAAACTTTACATCGGAATCTGGGGATGTACTGTATGGTGATTAACATAATATAATAAAATAAAATAAAAAAAATAAGAAGCTGTGGTCCATATATACAATGGAATATTACTCAGCTATCAGAAAGAATGAGTTCTCAACATTTGCTGCAACATGGACGGCACTGGAGGAGATAATGCTAAGTGAAATAAGGCAAGCAGAGAAAGACAATTATCACAGGGTTTCTCTCATCTATGGAACATAAGAACTAGGGAGATCGGTAGGGGAAGAAAGGGATAAAGAAATGTGGGTAATCAGAAGGGGGAATGAAACATGAGAGACTACGGACTCTGAGAAACAAACTGAGGGCCTCATAGGGGAGGAGGGTTGGGGAATGGGATAGACCGGTGATGGGTAGTAAGGAGGGCATGTATTGCATGGTGCACTGGGTGTTATAGGAAACTAATGAATCATTGAACTTTACATCTGAAACCAGGGATGTACTGTATGGTGACTAACATAATATAATAAGAAAACATTAAAAGAAAAAAAAATAAAAATGTTCCCTTCTGAAGAAGTCACATTTTTAATCCAAATGTTTTGCATAGTGAACTTATGCAACTGAATTTCAATTTTCCCAGATGATTTAGTTCAGGTGCACCAGAAAGTGTTGGCCACAGTGCAGACACCACCCTGATATGCTGAAAGATAATCAAGAACTATCTTATCAAGAACATCTCTGGACAGGGAATTTGTGTGGAAGTATTGACTCAAAACAGATTCTGATCTTTTCAATAGTTAAGGATAGGTTCCTGATGATAGCCTCATTCATTTACATCTGTTCACAGGCAGAGGAACAATTATCTATGAAAAAAAAACCTAATCCTGAATAAGTAATCTCTCCTGCTATGTCCCATTTGAGTCTGTGGCTCATGACTGGAAAAGTGACAGCCATGGAGACCTGTACAATTTAAGCATCCTCAGACCACAAAGATGGATTTGTTCTGTTTATACTTGCCTTGTGTTCCTTTCTTTGTGCAAGGCCGAGATACCAGGAACCCTGGGTTTGAAAGTGTTAATGAAAAACAGGAAAATATACCAGGTTTCTCTAGTTTCATGAACAGATCAGATTTTTTTTGACAATCTTGCAAGTTATTCCCTAACAATGGCCTGGGAGATATTGATGGTGGCATTTTCCTTCCAGACTAATGTCAGAATAAAGGGGGAAGAATAATAAAAATTAAAAAAAAAAGAATAATGAGAATGAGGAAGAGGAGGAGGAGGAGAAAAAGGAGGAGAAGAAGAGGGGAGGGGGAGGAAGAGAATAATTTTTTTCGTGTTTAGTTAAAATGTGGTCTTGATCTGGCATCTTGGGCCAAAATAGTTTACAATGATGTCAACAACTTCTCATACTTGCCAATTTGGTTTTTATGCTTCCAGTGTTTGTATAGGACCAGACATCAAGTGAAGCTTTCTTTAGCTGTGAAATATGAGCCCAGGAGACGTTTGTCTGCCATCAGGATAATGAGGGCAACTTGGTATAGTCCTATCCAAGGAGATTTAAAAGCAGTCTTTGTTCTTAGTAATTTCAAATAAAAAGATTGGTAGTACATTGGAAATATTATTTTGTGCAGTTTTAGCCAAGTATTTGAGGAAAATATATAAGAATTCTCAACAGGGGCGCCTGGGTGTCTCAGTCATTAAGTGTCTGCCTTCAGCTCAGGGCGTGATCCTGGCATTCTGGGATTGAGCCCCACATCAGGCTCCTCCTCTGGGACCCTGCTTCTTCCTCTCCCACTCCCCCTGCTTGTGTTCCCTCTCTCGCTGCCTGTCTCTCTCTCTGTCAAATAAATAAATAAAATATTTAAAAAAAAACTAATTATCAATAAAGTCCAGTTTAAAGGCATATAACAAAACTTCAAAAACAATTAACAGGATTATTATCTAAAATCTACAAATACAGAAGCATAATTTTTCTCTCTACAATTATCCCATATTCCCTCCAAAGTTAATCACAGTAAAATGAATTTGTATTTATTAAACTTGGCCTTTTTTTATTTATAGAAGTCTAGCAAGAGCAATGCTTGACCATATAAGGTCTTTTTAAGATAGATTTGCTGGAACTTTTCACAAGGAATCTCACATTGAGCTCTTAAAAGTCTCTGAGACCAGGAAGCCAAGCAACAACTTGCCATCAGATTTTACCTACCAGTACCATTCTGGTCAAAGTTTTGGTAATCTAGTCAATGTTTGTAATTGTGTCCTGTTGCAAGAACGGATACTTTAAAAAAATATTGTATTTATTTATTTGTGTGTGTGAGAGAGACAGAGAGAGAAAGCACAAGCAGGGGGAGTGGCAGGCAGAGGGAGAGGGAGAAGCAGACTCCCTGCTGAACAGGGAGCCCAATATGGGGCTCCATCCCAGGACCCTGGGATCATGACCTGAGCTGAAAGCAGATGCTTAACTGACTGAGCCACGCAGGGGTCCAGCAAGAAAAGATTCTTACTGAATTTATGCAACTAAATGGATACATTGCCATGAAAATAATATGCAAGAGTTTTTCAATTTTGGAGGGATCAGGAAGGAAGAAAAAAATCAATATGCTCATCACAACAAGAACAAGACTTAATCCCTATCACCTGTTTAACTCATCCCACTACCTACCTCCCCTCTGGTAACCATCAACTTGTTCTCTATAGTTAAGTATTGGTTTCTTGGTTTGCCTCTCTCTCTCTTTCCTTTTGCTCATTTGTTTTGTTTCTTAAACCACATATGAGTGAAGTCATATGGTATTTGTCTTTCTTTGAATCACTCATTTCACTTAGCATAATACTCTCTATCTCCATCCATGTCATTGCAAATGGAAATATTTCATTCATTTTAATGGCTGAGTAATATTCCTGTGTGTGTGTGTGAGTGTGTGTGTGTGTGTTCCACTCATCCTTGCTTGACACTCAAGCTGTTTCCATAATTTGACTATTGTAGATAATGCTGCTATAGACATTGGGATGCATGTACCCCTTTGAATCAGCATCACTATATTCTTTGGGTAAATACAGAGTAGTGCAATTGCTGGATCTTAGGGTGGTCCGTTTTTAACTTTTTGAGGAAGCTCAATACTTTTTTCCCAGATTGGCAGCACCAGTTTGCATTCCCACCAACAGAGTAGGAGGATTCCCCTTTCTCTGCATCCTTGCCAACACCTGTTATTTCTCATGTTTATGGTTTTAGACATTCTGACATGTTTGAGATAAAATCTTGTTGCAGTTCTGACTTGTATTTCCCTGATGATGATTGATGTTGAGCATCTTTTCATGTCTGTTGGCCATCTTGTTGTCTTCTTTTGAGACGTTTCTGTTCATATCTTCTGCCCATTTCCTGACTGGATTTTTCATTTTTGAGGCATTGAGTTCAACAAGTTCTTTATATATTTTGGAAACTAAGCCTTTCTCTAATATGTCATTTGCAAATATCTTCTCCCATTATCCCTAAAAGCTTTCCTTTTAGTTTTGTTGATTGTTTCCTTGGCTGAGCAAAACTTTTGTTTGTTTGTTTTGTTTTGATGAAATCCAAACAGTTTAGTTTTGGTTTTGTTTCCCTTGCCTCAAGAGACATATCTAGTAGGAAGTTGCCAGATACCAATGTATGTGTTCTCCTCTAGGATTTTTATGATTTAAGTTATCACATTTAGGTCTTTACTCCATTTTGAATTCATTTTTGTGTATAGTGTAAGACAGTGGTACAGTTTCATTTTTTTTCATGTGGCTGTCCAGTTTTCTCAACACCATTTGTTGAAGAGACTGTCTTTTTTTCATTGAATAACCTTTACTGCTTTGTTGATGATTAATTGATCATATAGTTGTGGGTCCATTTCGAGGCTTTCTGTTCTGTTCTTTTGATCAATGTATCTATTTTTGTGCCAGTACCATACTATTTTGACCACTATAACTTTGTAATACAACTTGAAGTCAAGAATTGTGATGCCTCCAGCTTTTTTCTTTTCCATTTTAGATCAGGAAGGCATAACTAATAAATTTTCCTATTGATCTTTGAATATCAGCTTCAAATATGGAAAATTTCTGATTACAGAGTGGCTCAAAAGTCCTTTTTAAATATGTTGTCATTTTTCACCTTAGACAAAGCGAAAATACTTTTGGTAGGGTTGAATTAACTCATGGACTTAAGAGACATTTCCCATGAGGGTTCAAAACACAGTGTATTTTCCTCTCTCTACTTGGTATTGAGACAGAGATCTGGGAGAGTTGACTCTGGTTGCTTTTTGTAACATTAGAATCTTGTGGGGAAGGAATGACCTATTGGTACAGACACAATATTGGAGTTGTCACCAGCTAGATCCTAAGACCTGACCTTTACTGCCCTCCTGTTGTACTCACTGACCTTTGTCCCACATTTTCCCTAAAGCTCTTCTTTCCAGCTTATCTCAACTCAGGCAAACGGAATGAGAAACTGGCTCTCAGTCGATGGCAACTGCCCTGACAAGACCCCCAGGCAGCCCAAACCACCCAGACCAGTTTGAAAGTAACCCTTGACTCACACTTGCACAGATAGACCATGGACTGACCTCTAGAACAACTACATTTAATCTCCTTATGATACTAAATTCTCCTCCACCCAAGGAGGAGCACAAGCCTCACTTATATAACACACAATCTGTCTATAGCATATTTCCCTAAGGGTCATGTATGCGACCTTATGCCCACCTGTGCATCTGATGACAAGGCTTCTATCTAAATATCCATTTTAACCCTAAATTAAAGGAACCCATCCACCCTTGCTCAGAGAGTCATGGCTTTGGAAGACATTCCCCATGATCTACTTATTTGCTGGAAATAAAGTTTTCTTGTGCTTCACTTTATTCTGGTCCAGTTTCTTACTCACAAAGGACTGAACTCATATTGGTTGAGTTATAGAGTTAGCTTTCTGCTTTTCTGAGCAGAAGACTACTGGAGTAAAGGATTTCAAGGTCATACCTGATAGCCTAGAGTGCCCACTTATTTGCTTATGGTCTCCTTATCCCCGCTTCCAGGTTTGTAGGCTAAAAAATGAAATTAGCCTTGCCTTTGCAGGAATGTCCCTAAGAGAGGAGCAAAATTTTCCACCTTAAAGTGTGCCTCTTTGGCATAAAGATTATTTTACACTGGTTATTTTTAAGAAAGAGCAGACACAGGAAAAGCACTGAAAGCTAAAGTAGAAAGTACCCTTTTATAAGTGATGTACATGTTAATAAATGGAAGTTTCATTTATAAGCTTATCTCTCTACCAGAAAGGGAAGGACGGGCAAATCTCTAGAAATGCTTGTGCACAACAACCATACCCTAGTTTACTCTGCCTTTTCTATATCTTCCCATATGTGGCCTTCCCAACCCCTCCAAAATCTTTTATCTTTATCTGATGGTGGTTTTTAAGGTAAAGGCTTGGGACTTTTAGAGAATTACTCAGTTTATCTCGGTCTCTCCATATACATGAAATATATATGGTATAAAATTTTGTTAGTTATTCTCCTGTTAATCAATTTTTTATTACAGAAGGTGTCTTAGCCAAAGACCTAGAAAAGTGGAAGAAACATTATTCTACCCCCTACACAGCATTAACTTATACTACAATGTGCCATACCACAATCTTGCTTTTCAGCAAACTAAGTACAAAGATACAGTATGGTTTCCCTTAGGCCATCATATATTAGGACCAACAAGAGATCAAGATCTCCTCCTCCCCTCATTCTTCACTGCCTGTATAAGATAAGGAGTCTGGTCTTTAGTGTTTCTGCCCAATTCCACATTCCTTCAGGCTATTTTTTCCAGTGATAACACTGAGAAAAAGCAGATATTCCCATTATTTTCCTGTTTTGCCTAACAACAATCCTTTCCCTCTCACTCATTCTAGCGTTCTCAAGGCTGGCCTCATGAGTGTTGTGGCCTGTGTGTTTGCATAGGGTCCCACACTCACTAAGGTTACTGCTTGGCTTAATGACCTGTTTTTGCCACCTTGAAATTTTCAACAATTTTCTCTCTGAATCTACATGTGAGCAGAGGAGCTGGGGGGTAACATTAGCATGTAATTTTTGTCCAGCAACAGTGCCTGCACATACGGGCTCAGGCAGCATGCACACAGAACAATAGCCCTGGCCTCCTTATAGGAACACACACACACATATTGCTCAGGATCACAGGACCCCAAGGAAGTAACTGCTGGGACTGGGGCCAGATTAGTGACAGTAATTACAGCAGTATCTGCAGGGGCAACAAAAATGGTGGAAAAGGCCACAGCCAGGAGAGAGAAGGAGCTCTGCCTGACAACCCAGTGATGCATGCTGGGGGCATGGGCTGACTTCCATGCCAAAGCCTATTCCTGTGTCATTTACAAGATTATTAACTATCTTATTTGAGTGCCAGGACAGGAAATGCTATGGAGCTTAAGCAGTAATCTTTTTCAGTAAATTATCACAAAATAAAAGTACACACACTGTCATTACAAAAAAGCATATTGGGAAGATATTAGAAATAACAAAATAATCCAAAATCTATAGTTTTAAAAACTGCTGCAACATTGCAAAGTCAATGCCCAAAGGTTTATAAATAGAAATAAAATTGTAAAATCTTTTAAAGATTTAAAAATTAATATGAAATATTATTGATGTAAAGAGTACTTTTCATATAAATTTTCAGAAGACATAAATAAAAAATAAGGAACAGCACTTTACTTTATAATTGAAGATATGGTGATGAAATTTTAAAAAAGGGTATTTTGTACATGAAGTGACTTCCAGTTTCTTATACGAAGTGCACAGATGACCAGAAATTAGAGAGTATTCATTAAACAGCCTTTTTAAAATTTATATTTCAAATTAAATTCAGTTTTATGTATAAATTGATGAGTTGAAATTGATTCATTAGAAAAATTTTTAAAAAAAAATAAACTCCCTTGAGTAAGGAACAGGTGAGTTAGGCACACACCATGCTTCAAGTCTCTAAATCCTTCAGACTCCTTCTGCAAACACCCATGCTTTTCCTCCTGGGGGATGGTGGGGAGTCTTGCCAATTCTTCCACTTGCTGGGCCCCTGCTCAGAGAGCAATTGCTTGACGTTGCCTCAGTTTGTGGTTTATGGCAACACTGAGCTGAAAGCCCACTCCTGGGCCCATTGGTTGCAGTTGGGTTCCTTGCTCCAATGCCTGGGAAATCTGCTGCATTCAAGTACCTCTGTTCTTTCTTTAACCCCAGGGTTCCTGAGCTCACACTGTTCCACCTAGTATTCTGCCATGCTTCACCATTTGAGCACCTTTCAGGCAGGGACATCTTTCAGCAGAGCAGACTTCTGAAAGTTTTGATTTTGTGCTCTGCTCTTATAGTACTTTAGCCAGCCAGGTAGCTGGCTTATGGAGGCTACCTCTCTTCTGCAGTTTATCTTTCAATATATCCCCTCAGATTCACTTCTCTATACATCCTACCTTGCAGAAAGTGGAGAAAGTGGTCACTTTTTATTTGCAGAATTGAAACAATTATTTTCTTATATTTCCTGGTGAGTTCTCAGGTATTCAGAATGACTTGATAGCTATCTAGCTGAATTCCTGGGAGCAGACAAAATTAAGTTCTCCTACTCAGCCATCTTGGACTCTGGCAGACTAAATGTTGATAGTGTTTATCTCCTACCCTTTTGAGTACATGTGTCCTGCAGGGTCTTTAAAATGTTGAACATTTCTTGCTCACAGCCCAATAAGCATTTTGTCATCAGTTGGATGAATTAATTTATTTTTTGTATGCTCTAAAGACAATTGGGACTTCTTTCAACTATATTACAATGGAAGTTAGGAGAATTAAAATAATCTTGGGTAATATTGTAGATATAAGAAGTCTGTTCCACATGAATGTGAACTGTTTATGATACTCTTTCCTGATAGTAATGGAGAAGAGATCATTTACCAAGTCAACATTATGTGTATAAGACCATGTCAATCTTCCGTAGTGACCATACCACATCTGACATAAAGACTTATATTTCCTAGAGTTTCAGGAGCTGTATGGATTTTGCAGAGGTTAGAATACTAATTAATGGAAAAAGCAATGGAAATGCCAGCCCTGAATCATTTATACAAGTACATTCAGAGCAAAATAAAATGAGTAACATGGGTAATATAAAAAAATTCTAGTAACTACATTTTAAAAGGTAAAATAAAATGTTAAATTAATTTCAAAATATATATTTACTTTAGCTAATATATGCAAAACATTGTCTCAGCAGGTAATCAATCTTACAAATTAATGAATATTTCACATTTTTAAATTCAGTATTTAAAATCAAGTGTACTCTATATGGAAAACCCAAAAGAATCCACTCCCAAAATACTAGAACTTATAGAGCAATTCAGTAAGGTGGCAGGATACAAAATCAATGCCCAGAAATCACTTGCATTTCTATACACGAATAACAAGGCTGAAGAAAGAGAAATTAGGGAATCCATCCCATTTACAATAGCACCAAAAATCAAATATTATCTTGGAATTAACTTAACCAGAGACGTGAAGGACCTATATTCTAGAAACTAAAAATCACTCTTGAAAGACATTGAGGAGGACATAAAAAGATGGAAAAATATTCCATGCTCATGGATCAGAAGAATTAACATAGATAAAATGGCCATGCTACCCAGAGCAATCTACACTTTCAATGCTATCCCAATCAAAATACCAATGACATTTTTTAAAGAACTGGAACAAATAGTCCTTAAATTTGTATGGAACCAGAAAAGACCCCGAATCTCAAAGGAACTGTTGAAAAGGAAAAACAAAGCTGGGGGCATCACAATGCCGGATTTCGAGCTGTACTACAAAGCTGTGATCACAAAGACAGCATGGTATGGACACAATAGGAGACACATAGACCAATGGAACAGAATAGAGAACCCAGAAATGGACCCTCGGCTCTTTGGGCAACTAATCTTTGATAAAGCAGGAAAAAACATCCAGTGGAAAAAAGACAGTCTCTTCAATAAATGGTGCTGGGAAAATTGGACAGCTACATGCAAAAGAATGAAACTTGACCACTCTCTCACACCATACACAAAAATAAACTCCAAATGGATGAAAGACCTCAATGTGAGACAGGAATCCATCAAAATTCTAGAGGAGAACATAGGCAACAACTTCTATGACATCGGCCAGAGCAACCTTTTTCACGACACATCTCCAAAGGCAAGAGAAATAAAAGATAAAATGAACTTATGGGACTTTATCAGGATAAAGAGCTTCTGCACAGCCAAGGAAACAGTCAAAAAAACTAAGAGACAGCCCACGGAATGGGAGAATATATTTGCAAAGGACACCACAGATAAAGGACTGGTATCCAAGATCTACAAAGAACTTCTCAAACTCAATACACGAGAAACAAATAAACAAATCATAAAATGGGCAGAAGATATGAACAGACACTTTTCCAATGAAGACATACAAATGGCTAACAGACACATGAAAAAATGTTCAAAATCATTAGCCATCAGGGAAATTCAAATCAAAACCACACTGAGATACCACCTTACGCCAGTTAGAATGGCAAAGATAGACAAGGCAAGAAACAACAATTGTTGGAGAGGATGTGGAGAAAGGGGATCCCTCCTACATTGTTGGTGGGAATGCAAGTTGGTACAGCCACTCTGGAAAACAGTGTGGAGGTCCCTTAAAAAGTTAAAAATTGAACTACCCTATGACCCAGCCATTGCACTACTGGGTGTTTACCCCAAAGATACAGACGTAGTAAAGAGAAGGGCCATATGCACCCCAATGTTCATAGCTGCATTGTCCACAATAGCCAAATCATGGAAGGAGCCGAGATGCCCTTCAACAGATGACTGGATTAAGAAGCTGTGGTCCATATATACAATGGAATATTACTCAGCTATCAGAAAGAACGAATTCTCAACATTTGCTGCAACATGGACGGCACTGGAGGAGATAATGCTAAGTGAAATAAGTCAAGCAGAGAAAGACAATTATCATATGATTTCTCTCATCTATGGAACATAAGAACTAGGA
>NW_023250281.1:1619707-1650934 GCF_002007445.2 Ailuropoda melanoleuca
GGACTTCAGAGGGGAAGGGGTGGGGGAAGGGGATGGACTGGTGGTGGGTAGTAAGGAGGGCACGTATTGCATGGTGCACTGGGTGTTATACGCAACTAATGAAGCATCAAACTTTACATCAGAATCAAGGGATGTACTGTATGGTGATTAACATAATATAATAAAATAAAATTAATTATAAAAAAAAAGAAGGTTGGGCAGTCAAAGCAAATTTTTTTGCAAAGTTATTTTAAGTGGATTTGTTAAAATATCTCCTTTTATTTGAAGGTGAAAAATTTTGTAGGACTTTCTAAGATCTATTTTGTTTAGACATAAGACTTTATTGGAAAAAGTCTTGATGGTAAATCCCCACTTGTAAATGGTTAGTTATTATGTAAGGAGTCAGGAATAAAACTGCCAATACCCAGGTTCTAGGAGGGTAATATTTATGTACTCCCAGATATGCAATCCTTAATAAAAGAGGCATTCAACAAAGGCAGTGGTTCAACTCCAACATTTTTTTGGGGGTAAAGCAAAGAACCACAAGATTTATACCTTGGCTCAAAGGCAGCTATCCTAAAGTCGAGTACTCATGACTCACAAATAGTAATAAAACTGAAATTCATTGGGGGTAAAACAGCCTTTGCTAATCGCCAAAACAGCCTACATTACACATGATATTTATATATTATAGCAAATAAAGCTATTACAAAATTGGGGAAAATATTGGAGAAAAGAACAACTAGGAGGAAGAGGATGGCCACGGGATTTCAACTTCCTTGAAGGAGTATTGACCTGAGTGGGCACTCAAATATGTTTGAAAAAAAATCACATTGACTTTCTTTTCCTCAGTAGTTTCTGAAGTCCCCTTGATACCTCTTTGTTGTGGAGGTTGTAGATGAGTGGGTTCAGCATGGGGGTGAGGATGGTATAGAAGGCAGATACTATCTTGTCCTGGTCTACTGTATGAATAGAAGCTGGTTTCATGTACATGAACATAATAGCACCATAGTAGAGTCCGACCACAGACAGGTGGGAGGAGCAGGTGGTGAAGGCTTTGTGGCAACTTTCTGTAGAGCTCATGTGGATGACAGCTCGAAGGACATGTGAATAGGAAATAATGATCATGGAGACTGTTAATATTAGCATCACCACACAGCAGATGAAAAGCAGTCTCTCAAAAGCAGAGGTGTCCATGCAAGATAGAGGGAAAAGGGCAGCCACATCACAGAAAAAGTGATGAATTTCCAGAGAGCTGCAGTATGAGAGTGACAGTACTTCTATAAGCACAATAACGCCATCAAGAGAGCCCAAGATCCAGGAATCAATAGTCATGAGGGCACAGAGTTTCTGATTCATGAGGATGGTGTATCGAAGTGGGTGGCATATAGCCACATAGCAGTCATAGGCCATCACAGCCAACAGGAAACATTCAGCTCCAAGCAGGGACACATAGAAGAATATCTGGGCTCCACAACCTGCCAGAGAGATGGACTTCCTTCCAGACAAGTAGTTGAAGGCCATCCTGGGTACAGTGGTGAAGATAAGCATAAGGTGCATGAGGGAGAGTTGGCTGAGGAGGAAGTACATGGGTGTGTGGAGCTGGGTGTCCAGGTAGATGAGGAGAATCATAGCAATATTTCCCATGAAGGCCACTGTGAAGATGTGCAAGACCAGAGAAAAAAGGAAGGTGTGGGTGGAGCTGTGGTCAAAGATTCCTAGCAGTATGAAGTCAGAGGTAAAGTTCTGCTTTCTCTACACCATCTGGACAGTTTACCTTTCCTAGAAGTCCTGGGACAACCACAGTATTATTTATTAATTTAGTTTTCAAATGTAATCTATGGCAATCACTCTAATGGAAACTGCATTTAAGGCATGCACAAGACCTCTCTCCATTTGGTCACAATGAGTTCTGACTTATTCAGTTTTTCCAGTTATTTCCTTCCAAACGTCACAGGCAACAACTCTAAAAATATTTTCTTTATTCCTCAGATAATAAATATAAAGCTATGAGTCAACCAATGTACCTGTAGGTAGACAGTCAATAGAGAACCTAGAAGGAAAATACTTAAATATACCTACTCCTGAATTTGATGCCCATCCTTGATCGCAGGAAGTTCCTCATTGACCTTTTTCTCCCTTTGTTCTTTTTTTAATGAGTTTGATGTTTTATTTTATTTTTATTTTTTCATTATGTTCAGGTAACCAACATATAGTGCATTGCAAGTTTTTTTTTGTAGTGTTGTTCTAACATGTTTCCAGGTTGGTGCTTTCCTAAATAACTACTGAAATCCTGTTGTAATAATTCTCTGTACCAGTCTGTCCCTTTTCATTATGTGGCACTAGCACAGTGAAAGCCTGTATGGTATCCCTATCATTACACCTGTATACCCCAGTTTAGAGAAGAGTTTGATACTGTAAGTTTTTACTTTCCGTTCTCAGACAAAATCTTGGAGTCTTACTTAATCAAATCACCTTTAAAATATTTCCTATGGAAGAACAAATTACTCATCTTTTGAGAATCCACAATGTACTTCATCCTTGCCAATCAAACTTTAGAACAGTGGACATCATGAGAGAGCTTTAGGTACATTCTATATTACTTTCTGCCCACAAGCAATGTGTTACAGTTAGTGCTCTTTTTTTTTTTNGAATGGCAAAGATAGACAAGGCAAGAAACAACAATTGTTGGAGAGGATGTGGAGAAAGGGGATCCCTCCTACATTGTTGGTGGGAATGCAAGTTGGTACAGCCACTCTGGAAAACAGTGTGGAGGTCCCTTAAAAAGTTAAAAATTGAACTACCCTATGACCCAGCCATTGCACTACTGGGTGTTTACCCCAAAGATACAGACGTAGTAAAGAGAAGGGCCATATGCACCCCAATGTTCATAGCTGCATTGTCCACAATAGCCAAATCATGGAAGGAGCCGAGATGCCCTTCAACAGATGACTGGATTAAGAAGCTGTGGTCCATATATACAATGGAATATTACTCAGCTATCAGAAAGAACGAATTCTCAACATTTGCTGCAACATGGACGGCACTGGAGGAGATAATGCTAAGTGAAATAAGTCAAGCAGAGAAAGACAATTATCATATGATTTCTCTCATCTATGGAACATAAGAACTAGGAGGATCGGTAGGGGAAGAAAGGGATAAAGAAAAGGGGGGTAATCAGAGGGGGGAATGAAACATGAGAGACTATGGACTGTGAGAGGCAAACTGAGGACTTCAGAGGGGAGGGGGTGGGGGAAGGGGATAGCCTGGTGATGGGTAGTAGGGAGGGCACGTATTGCATGGTGCACTGGGTGTTATACGCAACTAATGAAGCATCAAACTTTACATCGGAATCTGGGGATGTACTGTATGGTGATTAACACAATATAATAAAATAAAATTAAAAAAAAATAAAAAAAAATAAATTCTACCCCTGAAAGTAATAGTACACTATATGTTAACTGAATTTAATTTAAATAAAAATTTTAAAAGAAATAAAAAATAAAAATAAAAAATAAAATTAGAATAAGTATAAAAATTTTATACAAAATTAAAAGATCTTAACATTCTAGGTAAAGCATGTTGGTCCTTTCATGTTTTCATGCCAATTGTTGATGCATAACAGAGAAGACCCAGGTTGATTTTTAAAAATGATATTTTTAAGAAAAGTCACTTAATGAGAGGAAAATTAAATGTATTTAAGAGTGGTGGGGGCATATAAGGAAAATGAACACTAAAAATAGAGCTGAAAATAAAAAGAAAAAAATTTAGAACATAAGATTAAATATAGAGGCCTGAGATGACTAGAGTTTGGAATATTAATAAAAATGAGAGGAAAGACATGGACCTAGTGGAAAGATCTGGGGGGGCACAGATTTAAGAGGATGCCCAACTCTACTGTTCCAGCCTTTCTGTAGACATTGTGTGAGAAAGGGTGTGTGGGGGAGAGAGAGAGAGAGAGAGAAAGAGAGAGAGAAACCAAGAAACAAACTCTTCAATATAGAGAACAAACTGATGGTTACCGGTTGGACAGAATTGGGGGAGGATGGGTTAAATAAGTGATAGGGATTAAGAAGGGCATTTATTCAAAATAATAATAGACATCATCATAAGCATAATAATTTTATTTTTTTAAAGATTTTGTTTATTTATGTGACAGAGAGACAACTAATGAGAAAGGGAACACAGCAGGGGAGTGGGAGAGGAAGAAGCAGGCTCCCAGCTGAGGAGTCCGATGTGGGACTCGATCCCGGAACACCGGGATCACGCCCTGAGCCGAAGGCAGATGCTTAACAACTGCACTACCCAGGTGCCTTAATAATTTTATTTTTTATAATAATATTTTTATTATGTTAGTCACCATACAGTACCTCCTTGGTTTTTTATGTAAACATAATAATTTTAAAAATTAAAAAAAATTAAAAAATAAAGGAGTGTACTTATTGTGATGAGCACTGAAGGTTGTGTGGAAGTGTTGAATCATTATATTGTACACTTGAAACTAATACTACACTGTATGTTTATTAACTAGAATTTAGTAAAAACTTAAAAAAACAAACAGAAGACATCCATTCACACATCCCAGCCCATGCCATATTTGCAAATATTAAAGGGTTTCACATATTGTGCAACTTAAGTAAATCAAGCTTCATTTAATTCTTTTTATTTTTATTTTATTTTTTACTTTTATGGCTCTAATTCTAAGAACTTTATTAATTGGTGTATTTTATGAACTACTTGGGACATACATAGAGAACTGGGTTCTGTTTTAGGTTAAGTCATTTCCCCTAGTATTTTCTAAAATGAAAATTCCACTAGGTGGTATCTAAGAAATTTTTTTTCAAGTCTAACTTTTCCTTAGTCTGATTTAATGCAGTATATTGAACTCATTTCTTATACGATTGTTTCTGTGAGGTCATTTTGAGTATATATATATATGTGTGTGTGTGTGTGTGTGTGTATATGTATATATATATATACACAAATTGGAAGATATTTATGTTTATCATAAAGGCTTTAATAAATATTTTTAATAAATTACACATTATGTAATCATTAAGTAGAAGTAGACTATTTCTTTTTTTTTTTTTTAAAGATTTTATTTATTTATTTGACAGAGATAGAGACAGCCAGAGAGAGAGGGAACACAAGCAGGGGNCAGGGGGAGTGGGAGAGGAAGAAGCAGGCTCATAGCGGAGGAGCCTGATGTGGGGCTTCGATCCCATAACGCCGGGATCACGCCCTGAGCCGAAGGCAGACGCTTAACCGCTGTGCCACCCAGGCGCCCCGAAGTAGACTATTTCTATTCTCCCTTATCATTAGAATGAAAAAGAATGAGCCTAGGTATGTGAGGGAATTATAGCACTCCATGATATTATGAAAAGCACACAATATGGTAAATTTATTAAAAAATATACAATATAATTAATATAAGAATTTTAATAATCATGCCAAGGAATGTTTACACTGGCATATCTTACATAGTATTACCGTTTCATACATATTATCTTTCTCCCTCTCTTTTTTTTTTTTTTACCACCAATGGTACTTAAGGACAATAGAGAAGGTAATATTTTCAAAAAAGAAGAGTTTAATAGTTATACTCACAGTTATTGATCAAGTCAGATATTCACCAAATAAAATCTAGGATCTCTGTACTCTGGAATACGATACTCACTCTCTGTCTCTGAACTACATCTCTCTGTTTCTTCTGTCTTTTAGGAAAAAAAATCAGCAGAAGCTGCCCAGATGATCCTATGAACCCACGTTTCTAGAGATGGATCTATCTCATGTTATTGTGGACATTAAGTCATTTTCCTCCACAGAGAATTGAATACTTCAACTTTAATTATAGAAGGACATGCTCTCTTTCAGACCTCTCTTGAAGGAAACAAAATCCATATGGACCTCCTCATACTAGTTCACTTTGGCAATGTTTGTCATTCTTTACTTCTATTGTCATACATAATGGCTGCCTACTTATCTGTAGGAAGGAAAGAGTGCTAATATTGATGAAGCTAAATTTTACAAGTTTTCAAAATAGAGTTAAAATTAAAACGGAGTATTTATTGCAAAGGAAACAATCTTTCAACCTGCTTTTTCAAATGACTTAACACTTTTACCTCATTTACAGTATGTCTTCTCAAATACGTAAACTGAAATAAAAGGAAAATAAACTCACAGAAAGCAAAATATATGTAAGAACGTGATTAACCATTCAAATAGAGGCAAAGGCTTAATGAAAGTGCCATGAGACCACCTGTTCAACACTTGTATTTTGCATTATGAACATAATTTGCTGCAGTAACCTCATAACCATCATATCTTCAGGGCATGCTTCTTTCCACTCTAAATGTTGTCATTTGCCTAAAGCAATGGCATATTTAAAATGCATTGATAACTATCAACTTCTCACTTAAATTACTCACTGCCCCTTCATAAATTTCAAGAAGAAAAATAAAACTTAATTGCTAGGACCTTGTGACCTGACCAATTCTCTGTTATGCAAAGTTCTCTCTGAAACATCTGCTTTATCTCAAATCTCCACAACCTTTCAAATTTGTCTACTCTTTTGTCTGCTTTGCTCCTTGTACAATCACACTGCCTAACTTATGATTGTCCGTCAAGACCTCTTCAACAGGAGCCTGTCCTGATGACCAAAGCTGTGTTGAGTGTTGTTTCTGTGTATCTGTATAGCCCATATGGAAACATTTACTACAGCATATATCAAACTTACTTGATGACTTTTCTTCCCTGTTACTTTTGAATCAGTAATCGTCCTTTACGGGGGACTCTTTGCAATATAAAACATGTTGGTTCTTTATAAAGTTCACTTACCTATACAAGGATTATTAAAATTTAATCATTAAATTCTTCTCATCAAAAGAGATTTAAAAAGGAAGGTGTAGTGGTTGAATACAAGTAATTATGTTAAAACTCATGTAAGCATTTTAAGTAGCAAAGTCATTTTCATATATAAAACCATTGTATATTTAGGAAAATAATTGAGGGGAAACATAGCATAAGATTTTATTTATTTTTAAAATATTTCATTTATTTAATAGAGAGAGAGTAGGATCAGAGGAGAGGGGAAGAGGGAGAGGGACAAGCAGACACCCTGGTGAGCAGGGAGACCCACATAGGGCTCAATCCAAGGACCCAGGGATCATGACCTGAGCCAAAGGCAGATGCTTAACTGACTGAGCCACTCAGGCACTCCACAACATAAAATTTAAACTAGGAGTTTGATGAAAATATATTTTGGGACAGATTTTCTGTTAATTTATTAATATATACACCCTTACATTCAATCACTAAAACAACCCCATAGTTTTTTCTCACCAGAAAACAAAATTAAGATAACAAGTAATTTGCAAAATCTTAAGTAATTTGCTCCAAGTATATCTAAAATTCATTCTAAAAATAAATCAACTTGTTGTATTAACTCTGTGTGTGTGTCTGTGTGAAGGCACACATATACATTTATTTTTCACAGATCTTAAGATGTTTTAAAGAAATATATATATATATATATATATATATATATAAAACTCAGTTTTCCATCACTGGAATATATTTTCCATTGTGATATATCTAGTAACTCAATTATTCTGTTATAATAAGGAACTAGGGAAGAAGAGTACCCTATGTTTCACCTATAAATAGTTAACATATATGAAAATAAGATTTTTCATGTTTGTTCACATAAGCTCCCTCTGGGCTAATACTTAAGAACTATATGAGATAGATTATCTGTGGCTTTATGATAAATAAATTGTGCCAAATCTGAAGTACCCTTCTTCACTGAACTTGTAATATGGAGGATCATCTGACTGGTCATGGCATATGGAGTGTGAAGTAATTTACTCCACCAAAAAAATTTCTAGATATAGTAGAGAAAAATATAAAAACAATAATTCAAGGAAATACATATTCTTTCTATTTTTTTTTTTACAGAATCTATCTTTCCATTTACATAAAAAAGCCTGGTGATGGGTAGTGAGGAGGGCACATATTGCATGGTGCACTGGGTTTTATACGCAACTAATGAATCATTGAACTTTACATCAGAAACCAGGGGTGTATTGTATGGTGACAAACATAATATAATAAAAAAGACATTAAAAAAAGCATGGTTTACAGGAAATTTTCACGAGCATACAGTAGAAATCTAAGTGAAAGAATTTGACAGTGTATTTTATACATCAACCTCTTCTTTGGTATCTATTTAAGAAGGCATTTAACACAAAGAAAACTCATTGTCCAGTTTGTTAATAAAAAATCTGAACAGAATTTATCTTGTTATCAAAAGACAGAAGAAACATACAAAATACCTATTTAAAATAATTTTTCGGGAGGAGTAGGGGACCCGTTTTTCAGCCGGACCCCAGAGTTGAGCTGGATAAGTACCAGACCAGCCTGAACATCCATGGAATCAGCCTGAGACGAAGGGAGATACATCGGGATCTCTACAAATGAACATCTCCAGCACTGAGTATTGAGGTACAAAGCAGGGAGCTGTGAAACCACACACAGATATTGGAAGATAAATGGAAGGGGGAGGGAGCCCCCATGTCCGAACTCCGGGAAGCGGTAGCCATCTGCACGGGGGAGCGGGCGGACTTCGGACCCGCACCCTTGAGACAGCAGACTGGGACCGTGAGCCTGGAGCACGCGCTACCAAGCATCTCACGGAACTCCGGACTCCGGTGTGCTCATTGGATCCACACTGAGACCGGGAGCTCCGGGAGTGTGCATGGGGCAGCTGGTGGCTGGCGGCTGGTGGTATTAGAAACACAAAGGACAGAGACGCGCCGGTCCTGGAAGTGAGGGCTGGGACGCCGGGTGTGGGGTGCACAGCCTGGGATGCTGAAGGGTTGAGCAGCACCAACAGAAACAGAGTTAAAGTGGCCAGAACATCAGTGGAGAACAGGCTACAATCCCTGTTCTGTGACATAGGCTGAATTTCGGCCGCTGCTGCTCTGATTCTCAGAAGAGGCACAGCAGACCGCCAGGGAAAGCCGCCAGAGAACAAAAGCCTGGAAATACCAGCTCACAGCGTGCCCATCCCATCCCCCCTTAGAGGGGACATGGAGACTCTACGAAAACAGAGTTTCCTGAGTATCGGTGTGGCAGGTGCCTCCCCCAGAAGGCAGGATTAAAAATCAAGAAGCCCACAAACTGGGGCACCGGGGTGGTGCAGTCATTAAGCAGCTGTCTTCGGAGTAGGGCGTGATCACAGCGTTCCGGAAAGGAGTCCCTCATCAGGCTTCTCCACTGGGAGCTGCTTCTTCCTATTCCACTCCCCTGCTTGGGTTCCCTTTCTTGCTGACTGTCTGTCTCTCTCTCTTAAATAAATAAATAAAACATTTAAAGAAGAAGCCCACATCCCTAAGATCTCTATAAAATAAGGGTGCACGGCCTGGGTCCCAGTCAATAATTTGGGCACTGGACAACCCGCAATCTCTCCTCATCTGAATGACGAGAAGGAGATGTCCCGGGGCGCCTGGGTGGCACAGCGGTTAGGCGTCTGCCTTTGACTCAGGGTGTGATCCCGGCATTATGGGGTTGAGCCCCACATCAGGCTCCTCCGCTGTGAGCCTGCTTCTTCCTCTCTCACTCCCCCTGCTTGTGTTCCCTCTCTCGTCTGTCTCTCTCTCTGTCAAATAAGTAAATAAAATCTTAAAAAAAAAGGAGATGTCCCCCCCAGCAAAGAAAAGACAATGAGTCTGTGGCCTCTGTCACAGAAAGAATAGATCTGGATGTAACCAAATTATCAGATGGAATTCAGAGCAACAATGGTCAAGATGATGAGTAGACTTGAAAAAAGTATTAACAAAAATGTTACTGAGAATATAGAATCCTTAAGGGCAGAAATGAGAGCGAATCTGACAGAAATTTAAAATTCTATGAGCCAAATGCAGTCAAAACTAGAGGCTCTGACGGCCAGGGTCACAGAGGCAGAGGAACACATTCGCGAATTGGAGGATGGGTTAGTAGAAGAAAAAAAGAAAATAGAAGCTGGTCTTAAAAAAATCCATGCCCACGAATGTAGATTACGGGAGATTACTGACTCTATGAAACGTTCCAATATCAGAATCATTGGCATCCCAGAGGGGGTGGAGAAAAACAGAGGTCTAGAAGAGATATTTGAACAAATTGTAGCTGAAAACTTCCCTATTCTAGCAAGGGAAACAAACATTCATGTCCAAGAGGCAGAGAGGACCCCACCCAAGCTCAACCANCAGTCAAAACTAGAGGCTCTGACGGCCAGGGTCACCGAGGCAGAGGAACGCGTTAGCGAATTGGAGGATGGGTTAGTAGAAGAAAAAACGAAAATAGAAGCTGGTCTTAAAAAAATCCACGCCCACGAATGTAGATTACGGGAGATTACTGACTCTATGAAACGATCCAATGTCAGAATCATCGGCATCCCTGAAGGGGTGGAGAAAAACAGAGGTCTAGAAGAGATATTTGAACAAATTGTAGCTGAAAACTTCCCTAATCTAGCAAGGGAAACAAGCATTCGTGTCCAAGAGGCAGAGAGGACCCCATCCAAGCTCAACCAGGACAAACCTACGCCACGGCCCGTCATAGTGCAATTCACAAATATTAGATCGAAGGATAGAGTATTGAAAGTGGCCAGGGCAAAGAAATTGCTCACGTACCAAGGCAAAGGTATCAGAATTACGTCAGACCAGTCTACACAGACCTGGAATGAGAGAAAGGGTTGGGGGGGCATTTTTAAAGCTCTTTCAGNACCATTTTAAGGTTCTTTCAGAGAAAAACATGCAGCCAGCATTTTTTATCCAGCAAGGCTGTCATTCAGAAATGTTGGAGAAATAAAGATGTTCCAGAATCACCAATCATTAACCAATTTCGTAACCAGGAAACCAGCCCTACAGGAGATATTAAGGGAGGTTCTATAAAGGCAAAAAGGCCCCAAGAGTGATACAGAGCAGAACGTCACAACCGATACAAACAAAGACTTTACTGGCAAAATGACATCATTAAAATTATACCTCTCAATAGTCTCTAACAATCTAAATTGCTTGAATGCTCCCATAAAACGCCAGAAGGTTGCAGATTGGATAAAAATACATGACCCAACCATTTGCTGTCTACAAGAGACTCATTTTGTACCCAAAGATGCATTCAGACTTAGAGTAAGGCAATGGAGTACCATCTTCCATGCAAATGGACCTCAAAAGAAAGCTGGAGTAGCAATTCTCATATCAGATAGACTGGATTTTAAACTAGAGGCCATAGAGAGAGATACAGAAGGGCACTATATTATTCTTAAAGGAAGTATTCAACAAGTGGATATGACAATTATTAATATATATGCCCCCAACAGGGGAGCAGCAAGATACACAAGCCAACTCTTAACCAAAATAAAGAGACATATAGATAAAAGCACATTAATAGTAGGGGACCTCAACACCCCATTATCAGAAATAGACAGAACACCCTGGCAAAAACTAAGCAAAGAATCAAAGGCTTTGAATGCCATACTCGACGAGTTGGACCTCATAGATATATATAGAACACTACACCCCAGAACCAAAGAATACTCATTCTATTCAAATGCCCATGGAACATTCTCAAGAATAGATCATGCTCTGGGACACAAAACAGGTCTCAGCCAATACCAAAAGATTGAAATTATCCCCTGCATATTCTCAGACCACAACGCTCTGAAATTGGAACTCAACCACAAGGAAAAACCTGGAAGAAACTCAAACACTTGGAGGCTAAGAACCATCCTGCTCAAGAATGACTCGATAAACCAGGAAAGAAAAATCCATTTAAAAAAATTTATGGAGACCAATGAGAATGAAAACACAATGGTCCAAAACCTATGGGATACTGCAAAGGCAGTCCTAAGGGGGAAATACATAGCCATCCAAGCCTCACTCAAAAGAATAGAAAAATCTAAAATGCAGTTTCTATATTCTCACCTCAAGAAACTGGAACAGCAACAGAGGGACAGGCCTAACCCACTGACAAGGAAGGAGTTGACCAAGATTAGAGCAGAAATNATCCATTCACGAGGAAGCAGTTGACCAAAATTAGAGCAGAAATGAATGAATAAGAAACCAGGAGTACAGAAGAGCAAATCAATAGGACTAGAAGCTGGTTCTTTAAGAGAATCCATAAAATTGACAGACCACTGGCAATACTTATCCAAAAGAATAGAGAAAGGACGAAATTAATAAAATTATTAATGAAAAGGAGAGGTCAAGACCAACAACATTGAAATTGGAAGGATTATTAGAAATTTTTATCAAGAGCTATATGCAAAAAACTAAGCAATCTGGAAGAGATGGAGGCCTTCCTGGAAACATATACAATACCAAGAATGAAACACGAAGAAATAGATTTCTTTTTTTAAAAAAAGATCTATTTATTTATTTATTTATTCATTCAACAGAGATAGAGTCAGCCGGCGAGAGAGGGAACACAAGCAGGGGGAATGGGAGAGGAAGAAGCAGGCTCATAGCGGAGAGCCCGATGTGGGACTTGATCCCACAACGCTAGGATCACGCCATGAGCCAAAGGCAGATGCTTAACCGCTGTGCCACCCAGGAGCCCCAGGAAGAAAGATTTCTTAAACAGGCCAATTAACTATGAAGAGATTAAGTCAGTGATAAACAGCCTTCCAAATAACAAAACTCCAGGCCCGGATGGTTTTCCTGGGGAATTCTACCTAGCATTCAAAGAAGAAATAATTCCTATTCTCCTAAAGCTATTTCAAAAAGTAGAAACAGAAGGAAAGCTACCAAACTCATTATATGAGGCTTACCTTGATCCCCAAACCAGTCAAAGACACCCCCCCAAAAGGAGAATTACAGACAAATTTCCCTAATGAATATGGACGCCAAAATCCTCAACAAGATCCTTGCTAAAAGAATCCAACATTACATTAAAAGGATTATCCATCATGACCAAGTGGGATTCAGACCTGGGATGCAAGCATGGTTCAACATTTGCAAATCAGTGTGATATATCATGTCAATAAGAAAAGACTCAAGAGCCATATGATCCTCTCAATTGATGCAGAAAAAGCATTTGACAAAATACAGGATCCTTTCCTGATTAAAACCCTTCCGAGTGTAGGAGTAGAGGGTACATTTCTTAATCTCATGAAAGCCATCTATGAAAAGCCTACTGCAAATATTATTCTCAATAGGGAAAAGCTGGAATCCTTTCCCTTAAGATCAGGAACACGACAAGGATGCCCACTCTCGCCACTATTATTCAACATAATACTAGAAGTCCTTGCAACAGCAATCAGACAACAAAAAGGGATCAAAGTTATTGAAATCAGCAAAGAAGAAGTCAAAATGTCTCTCTTTGCAGATAACATGAAACTCTATATGGAAAACCCAAAAGAATCCACTCCCAAACCATTAGAAGTTATAGCACAATTAAGTAATGTGGCAGGATACAAAATCAATACCCAGAAATCAATTGCATTTCTATACACGAATAACAAGACTGAAGAAAGAGAAATTAGGGAATCCATCCCATTTACAATAACAACAAAAACCATATGTTACCTTGGAATTAACTTAACCAGAGATGTTAAGGACCTGTATTCTAGAAACTATAAATCACTCTTGAAAGACATTGAGGAAGACATAAAAAGATGGAAAAATATTCCATGCTCATGGATTGGGAGAATTAACATACTTAAAGTGTCCATGCTACCCACAGCAATCTACACTTTCAATGCTATCCCGATCAAATTCCAAGGGCATTTTTCAAAGAACTAGAACAAATAGTCCTTAATTTTGTATGGAACCAGAAAAGGCACCGAATCTCCAAGGAACTGCTGAAAAGGAAAAACATAGCTGGGTGCATCCCAGTGCCGGATTTTGAGCTGTACTACAAAGCTGTGATCACAAAGACAATATGGTACTGGCACAAAAACAGACACATAGACCAATGGAATAGAATAGAGAACCCAGAAATGGACCCTTGGCTCTTTGGGCAACTAATCTTTGGTAAAGCAGGAAGAAACATCTAGTGGAAAAAAAGACATTCTCTTCAATAAATGGTGCTGGGAAAATTGGACAGCTACATGCAAAAGAATGAAACTTGACCACTCTCTCACACCATACACAAAGATAAACTCCAAATGGATGAAAGGCCTTGATGTGAGACAGGAATCCATCTCAAAATACTAGAGGAGAGCATTGGCAGCAACCTCTATGACATCAGCCACAGCAACTTTTTCATGACATATCTCCAAAGGCAAGAGAAACAAAAGATAAAATGAACTTATGGGACTTTATCAGGATAAAGAGCTTCTGCACAGCCAAGGAAACAGTCAAAAAAACTAAGAGACAGCCCACGGAATGGGAGAATATATTTGCAAAGGACACTACAGATAAAGGACTTGTATCCAAGGTCTACAAAAAACTTCTCAAACTTAATACACGAGAAACAAATAAACAAATCATAAAATGGGCAGAAGATATGATCAGGCACTTTTCCAACGATGACATACAAATGGCTAACAGACACATGAAAAAATATTCAAAATCATTAGCCATCAGNATGGATGCCAGACAGAGAATGACAAATACTGTATGATTTAATTTACATGCGGGATCTAAAAACATGAATGCATATAAATAGAAAGTAGATTGTGGTTTCCAAGGGCAAAATAACTGTAAAAATGAGAAGATGTTGGTCAAAGAATACAAACTTTCAGTTTTAAGATGAATACATTTTAAGGATCTAATGTGCAGCATTGACAACTATTTTTAAAAATGTTGCATTGTATACTCAAAAGTTGCTTGCTAGAAGAGTATAGCTTTAATGTTCTCAGCATAACAATGACAGCAACAAAATGAGTTATGTGAGTTGAAGATGAGTTAACTAACTGTACTCTGGTAAATAGTAATATATATGTATACCAAATCATTAATTTATACACCTTAATATTATACAATATTATATGTCAATTATATCTCAAATTTTGAAAATCTTCTACAGAGGTTGTAAACAATAAACACCTGATTATTATGGTTACTTTCAAAAAATAAAGAAATAAGTTCAGCATTATCAAATTGCCTTAAATACATTCACAACAATATTCAAAATTTATACTAAGAGTTAATTGCCTTCTCCTTGAAGAATTGATAGTCACCACCAGGACTCTTCTCTTTAACCCACTTCACTTCCATACCATCTACAAACAAATACATATCTAATGTCATTTGAGGAGAAAATGTTTATTTTATTGTGTTGGATATTATTTATTTATTTATTTATTTATTTATTTTTTATTTACCATAATTATTCTCCTTCTTTACCTTTCTTTCCCAGTTGGGAGGCCCTAAGGAGTATGTTCCCCTGATTTCACTTGGAATTTTGGGCAGTGATAGAATTGACAGGAAGTCAGATTGCAAGAGCAATTTATTTCCTTATCCAGCCACTGTGGGTACTGGGGCTGCTTAGTGTCTACTAAAGGAAATGAGTCAAAAACAGATAGATGATAGATAGATGAATGATAGATAGATGATAGATAGATAGATAGATAGATGATAGACTTACAGATAAACAGATAATTGATAATAGATATATAAAGGAAATGAGTTTTGTCAAAGGCTCTGTTTACATAAGTTCTTTTTGCAGGTCATGTACCCCTTCCCTCCTCATGGTATGTCTCTCCCAATATGTCTGTTTGTCTCTCCATTTTCTATCTATAATTCATCTATATCTATATCAAAATCCATCTATCACCTATTTATCACCTATCTTCATCATCATCATCATTATCAGTTTATAATGTTCTAATTTTCATGGCTTGATGTGTTTTATTGATATATTTGACTATTTTGTAAACAAAATGTTTAATGTTTGTATCATTCTTTGGCATAAAACAAGACAATCTCTGTGAATGTTCCAAGAATTTAAAATAATGATTAGAACAAAAAAATACTAATTCAAAGGGAAACATGCACCCTGATATTTATAAAACAAGCTTTTTGTGCTCTTTGGGTAAATATCTAATAGTGTAATTGATAGATTGTAGGGTAGTTTATAACAACATTACCAACAATAGCTAAATTATGGCAACAGCCCAAGTGTCCATTGACTGATGAATGGATGAAGAAGAAATATGTGTGTGTTTATATATATAGATATATATATCTTCATATATATCTCCATATATATGTGTGTGTGTGTGTGTATATATATATATGGAGACTGAGAGAGAGAGAGAGAGAAAGGAGATGAATATTACTCAACCATAAAAGAGAATGAAACCATAAAAGAGAATGAAAGAATGAAATCTTGACATTTGTAAGAACATATACAGAGCTGGAGAGTACTATGCCAAGCGAAATACGTCAGAGAAAGACAAATACCATATAACTTCACTCATATGTGGAATTTAAGAAACAAAATAAATGAGCAAAGGGAGAAAAAAAGAGGGGGGGGTTAAACCAAGAAATAGACTCAACTCTAGAGAACAAACTGACAGTTATCACAAGGGAGGTTGGTTGGGGGATGGGTTAAATGGGTGATGGGGATTAAGGAGTGTACATGTTGTGATGAGCACCAGGTGTTATATGAAAGTGTTGAATCACTAAATTGTACACCTGAAACTAATATTACACTGTATGTTAATTGAAGTATAAATAAAAACTTAAAAAATAATTATAGTTTAAAATAAATAAAGTAATATAATGATTAGCATAAAATAGTTTTATTTTTCTTCTCTATATATTACATAACTATATTTTCTTCAATTTGTTTTTTTAAGAGATTTTATTCATTCATTTGAGAGAGAGAGGAACAGTGATGGGGAAGGGCTGAGAGAGAGGGAGAAGGAGAGGGGGAGGCATACTCTGTGCTGAGCAGGGGGAGCCCCATGTGGGGCTCAATCCCAGCAGCCCAAGATCATGACCTGAGCCAAACACCAACTGACTGAGCCTCCCGGTTGCCCCTGATTGTAGCTGTTTTGAAATAAATTTTAATGATGAAATAGTGATCATTACTCATTTTATTGCCTTTCACACTGGACTTCATTTCATATATTAAAATTATAACATGAATTTCCATATTGTAAAATGATACCAGTATGTGGTGTGCTTAGCTTCAGTTTAATTTACATCAATGTGTGTAAAAAACACATCAAAATGTGGTAGCTTAAGACAACAACCACAATATTGCTTGTAATTTGGGGGTCAAGTAAACGGAAAAGATTCAGCTGGGTCAGATTTATCTATCTTCATGTGCTGTTGCTAGGACAATAGAATAGGCTGGAAGAAATGAGATGATTTCACTCAAATGTCTCAAGCCTCTGATGGGATGGCTTTTATAAGTAGTAACAAATGTAGTAGTAACAAATGGGAAATGACCAGAATTCACTTTCTATGACCAGAAAGTGTCTGGAATTCTTAATGTGCTGATTCATGGCTCTAAGAATAAATATGGAACATGCCATGCTTCCTAAGGCATAGACATAACAAAGTTTTACTTCTGCCACATTATATTGGTCAAGGCAAGATAAAAGACTGAGAAAGAATGAGAAATCAACTCCAGGACATGATGAAGAAGCAGCATGTATACATGGGAATGAGAATTGTTGACAGATTTCTCTGCAGACACTCTGGCATAGGATTGACAGGAGCCTTTCTTTTGCTCAAAAAACAAAAACAAAAACAAAAACGTTTCTTTTTGCATGTCATTTTATTTACTTATTATTTATTCTATGCTTGTTTTTGTTTTAGAATTTCCTTTTTCTTTTGCACTCTCTACTGCTGGAACCCATTTAAGAAATATATTTATAGACTTGAGAGTTAAGATGGTGGAGGAGTAGGGGTCCCCTTTTTCAGCTGGTCCCCTGAAAACAGCTGGATAGGTACCAGACCATCCTGAACATCCACAGAATAAGTGTGAGATTCAGGAATGCATCTGGATCTCTACAAATGAACATCTCCAGCAATGAGTATTGAGATACAAAGCAGGAAGCTGTAAAGCCGTGCACAGATAACTGAAGATAAATGGAAGGGGGAGGGAGCCGCCGCATTCAGGCACTGGGAGGCAGTAGCCACCTGCAGAGGGGAGCAGGAAGAGTCGCAGACCGGCACCCACGAGAGAGCAGACTGAGACCGTGAGCCAGGGAAGCGCGACCAGTCTGAAAACTGGAGCTCTGGAGGGCCCGAGAACCACACTGAAATGGAGCTCCAGAGCACGCTGGGGCAGCTGGTGGCTGGTGGTGTTAGAAACAAAAAGGACAGAGATGTGCCAGCCCTGGAAGTGAGAGCTGAGACGCCAGCTATGGGGCGCACATCCCGGGCCACTGCAGGGTTGAGCAGCACCAACAAAAACAGTGTTAGAATGCCCAGAGCAGCAGTGGAGAACAGTCCATGATCCCTCTGTTCTGAGACAGAAGTGGAGATTCGGCTACTGCCGCTCTGACTCTCAGAAGAGGCACAGCAAAATGCCAAGGAAAGCCACCAGAGAACAAAAGCCTGGAAATACCGGCTCACAGTATGCCTATCCCCATCCCCCTCACAGGGAACACCGAGAGTGTACCCAAACAGGGTTGCCTGAGTATCTGGGTGGTAGACATCTCCCAAAAGGCAGGCTGAAAAATCAAGAAGATCACATCCCTAAGATCCCTGTAAAACAAGTGTGCACTGCCTGTGTCCTGGTCAATAATTTGGGCTCTGGACAACCCCACAACCTCTCCTCATCAGAATTACGAGAAGGAGAAATCCCCCCCAGCAAAGAAAAGACAATGAGTCTCTGGCCTCTGCCATAGAACTAATGGATATGGATATAACCTGACTATCAGAAAGGGAGTTCAGAGTAACAATGGTCGAGATGATGTGTAGACTTGAAAAAAGTATTAACAAAAATGTTAATGAGACTATAGAATCTCTAAGGGTGGAAATGAGAGCAAATCTGGCAGAAATTAAAAATTCCATGAATCAAATGCAGTCAAAACTAGATGCTCTAATGGTCAGGGTGAATGAGGCAGAAGAACGTATCAGTGAATTGGAGGATGGGTTAGTAGAAGAGAAAGCTAAAATAGAAACTTGGCTAAAAAAAATCCAATCTCAAGAATGTAGGTTACAGGAGATTACTGACTCAATGAAATGTTCCAGTGTCAGAATTATCAGCATCCCTGAGGGGGTGGAGAAAAACAAATTGTAGCTGAAAACTTCCCTAATCTAGAGAGGGAAACAAACATTCGTGTCCAAGAGACAGAGAGGACCCCTCGGAAGCTTAACCATGACAAACTTACACCACGTCATGTCATAGTGCAATTTGCAAATATTATATCCTAGGATACAGAATTGAAAGAGGTTAGGGCAAAGAAATCTCTCACATACCAAGGTAAAGGTATCAGAATTGCATCATACCTGTCTACTCAGTCCTGGAATGAGAGAAAGGATTGCGGGGGCATTTTTAAAGCTCTTTCACAGAAAACATGCAGCCAAGTATCCTTTATCCAGCAAGTCTGTCATTGAGAATTGATGGAGAGATAATGTCCTTCCAGAATTGTCAGTCATTGACCAATTTTGTAACCACAAAAGCAGCCCTACAGGAGATATTAAGTGGGGTTCTATAAAAGTAAAAAGGCCCAAGAGTGATAAAGAACAGAAAGTCACAATCTATAGAAACAAAGACTTTATAGGCAACATGGCATCATTAAAATCATCTCTCTCAATAATCAGTCTCAATGTGAATGGCCTAAATGCTCCCATAAAACACCACAAGGATGCAGATTGGATAAAAAGACATGACCCATCCATTTGCTGTCTACAAGAGACTAATTTTGAACCTAAAGATACATCCAGATTGAAAGTAAAGGGATGGAATACAATCTTTCACACCAATGGACCTCAAAAGAAAGCTGGGGTAGCAATTCTCATATCAGACAGATTGGATTTTAAACTAAAGACTGAAGTTAGAGATACAGAAGGACACTATATTATTCTTAAATGATGTATCCAACAAGTGGATATGAAAATATAAATATCTATGCCTCCAACAGGGGAGCAGCAAGATACACAGGCCAAATCTTAACCAGAATAAAGATACATATAGATAAAAACACATTAAAAGTAGGGGACCTCAACACTTCACTATCAGCAATAGACAGATCACCTAAGCAGAACATCAACAAAGAAACAAGAGCTTTGAAAGCCATACTAGATGAGTTGGAACTCATAGATATATATATAGAACACTACACCTCAGAACCAAAGAACACTCATTCTACTCTAATGCACATGGAATATTCTCAAGAATAGACCATGTTCTGGGACACAAAACAGGACTCAACTGAAAAGAAAAGACTGAACTTATTCCCTGCATATTCTCAGACCACAATGCTTTGAAATTGGAACTCAACCAAGAGGAAAAATTTGGAAAAAACTCAAACACTCGGAGAATAACAACCATCCTGCTCAAGAATGAGTTGATAAGCCAGGAAATCAAAAATCAATTTAAACAATTTATGTAGACAAATGAGAATGTAAACAAAATGGTCCAAAACAAATGGGACAATACAAAGGCAGTCCTAGGGGGAAATACATAGCCATCCAAGCCTCACTCAAAAGAACAGAAAAATCTAAAATGCAGTTTTTATATTCTGACATCAAGAAGCTGGAACAGCAACAGAGGAACAGGCCTAATCCACACACAAGAAAGCAGTTGATCAAGAACAGAGAGGAGATCAATGAATTAGAAATCAGGAGCACAGTAGAGCAGATCAACAGAACTAGAAGCTGGTTCTTTGAAAGAGTAAATAAAATTGAAAAAACACTGTCAGGACTTATTCAAAAGAACAGAGAATGGGGCGCCTGGGTGGCACAGCGGTAAGCGTCTGCCTTCGGCTCAGGGCATGATCCCAGCGTTATGGGATCGAGCCCCACATCAGGCTCTTCTGCTATGAGCCTGCTTCTTCCTCTCCCACTCCCCCTGCTTGTGTTCCCTCTCTCGCTGGCTGTCTCTATCTCTGTCGAATAAATAAATAAAATCTTTAAAAAAAACCAAAAAACAAAAAACAAAAGAACAGAGAAAGGACATAAATTAATAAAATTATGAGTGAAAAGGGAAAGGTCACAACCAATGCCAATGAAATTGGGGAGATAATTAGAAACTTTTATCAACAGCTTTATACCAACAAATTGAGCAATCTGGAAGAGATGGAGGACTTCCTGGAAACCAATAAACTACCAAGACTGAAACAGGAAGAAATTGATATTTTAAATAAGCCAATTAATTATGAAGACATTGAAACAGTGATTAAAACCTTTCCAAAAAACAAAACACCAGGGCCTGATGGTTTTCCTGGGGAATTCTACCAAACATTCAAAGAAGAAATAATACTATTCTACTAAAGCTATTTCAGAAATTCGAAACAGAAGGAAAACTACGAAACTCATTCTATGAGGCCAGTATTACCTTGATCCCCAAACCAGGCAAAGACCTCCTCAAAAAGGAGAAGTACAGACCAATTTCCCTAATGAATATGGATGACAAAATCCTCAGCAAGATCCTGGCTAATAGAATTCAACAGTACATTAAAAGGATTATCCATCATGACCAAGTGGGATTCATCTCTGGGATGCAAGGGTGGTTCAACATTCACAAATTAACAGTGTCATAGATTTTATCAACAAGAAAAAAGCCAAAAATCATATGATCCTCTCAATAGATGTAGAAAAAGCATTTGACAAAATACAGCATCCTTTCCTGATTAAAACCCTTCAGAGTGTAGGGATAGAGGGTACATTCCTCAATCTCATAAAAACCATCTATGAAAATGCTACAGCAAATATCATTCTCAATGATATTCTCAAAGGCTGGAAGCCTTTCCCCAAGATCAGGAACACGACAAGGATGCCCACTCTTGCCATTATTATTCAGCATAGTACTAGAAGTCCTTGCAACAGCAATCAGACAAAAAAAAAAGGTTAAAAGGTATCCAAATCAGCAATGAAGAAATCAAACTGTCTCTCTTCTCAGATGACATGATACTCTATATGGAAAACCCAAAAGGAATCCACCCCCAAACTTCTAGAAGTTCTAGAAGTTATAGTACAAATTAGTCATGTGGCAGGATACGAAGTCAATGGTCAGTTGCATTTCTATACAAGAAAAATGAGACTGAAGAAAGAGAAATTAGGGAATCTATCACATTTAAAATAGCACCAAAAATCATTCATTGCCTTGGAATTAACTTAATCAAAGATGTAAAGGATCTATACTCTAGAAACTCTAGAAACTACAAATCACTCTTGAAAGACATTGAAGAAGAAACAAAAAGCAGGAAAAATATTCCATGCTCATGGATCGGAAGAATTAACATAGTTAAAATGTCCATGCTACCCAGAGTAATCTACACTATCAATGCTATCCTGATCAAAATACCAATGACATTTTTCAAAGAACTGGAGCAAACAGCCCTTAAATTTGTGTGGAACCAGAAATGGCCCCAAATAGCCAAGGAACTGTTGAAAAGAAAAAAACAAAGCTGGGGGCATCACAATGGCAGATTTCAAGCTGTACTACAAAGCTGTGATCACAAAGATAGCATGGTACTGGCGCAAAAACAGACCCATAGACCAATGGAACAGAATAGAGAACCCAGAAATGGACCCTTGGCACTTTGGTCAACTAATCTTTGATAAAGCAGGAAAAATATCCAGCGGAAAAAAGACAGTCTCTTCATTAAATGGTGCTGGGAAAATTGGACAGCTACATGCAAAAGAATATAACTTGACCACTCTCTCATACCATACACAAAGATAAACTCCAAATGGATGAAAGGCCTTGATGTGAGACAGGAATCCATCAAAATACTAGAGGAGAGCATAGGCAGCAACCTCCACGACATCAGCCACAGCAAATTTTTCATGACATATCTCCAAAGGCAAGAGAAACAAAAGATAAAATGAACTTATGGGACTTCATCAAAATAAAAAGCTTCTGCACAGCCAATGAAACAATAAAAAAAACTAAAAGGCAGCCCATGGAATGGCAGAAGATATTTGCAAATGATGCTACAGATAAAAGACTGGTATCCAAGATCTACTAAGAACTTCTCAAACTCAATACATGAGAAACAAATAATCAAATCATAAAATGGGCAGAAGATATGAACAGACACTTTTCCAATTCAGTCATACAAATGGCAAACAGACCCATGAAAAAATGTTCAAAATCATTAGCCATAAGGGAAATTCAAATCAAAACCACACTAAGATACCACCTCACGCCAGTTAGAATGGCAAAAATTGACAAGTCACGAAACAACAATTGTTGGAGAGGATATGGAGAAAAGGGATCCCTCTTACATTGTTGGTGGGAATCCAATTTGTTACAGCCACTCTGTAAAACAGTGTGGGGGTTCCTTAAAAAGTTAAAAATCGAGCTACCCTATGATCCAGCCATTGCACTACTGGGTATATACCCCTAAGATACAGACGTACTGAAGGGAAGGGCCATATGCACCCCAATGTTCATAGCAGCATTGTCCACAATAGCTAAATCATGGAAGGAGCTGTAATGCCCTTCAGCAGATGACTGGATTAAGAAGCTGTGGTCCGTATATACAATGGAATATTACTCAGCTATCAAAAAGAGCGATTTCTCAACATTTGCTGCAACATGGATGGCACTGGAAGAGATAATGCTAAGTGAAATAAGTCAAGCAGAGAAAGGTAATTATCATATCATTTATTCCATCTATGGAACCTAAGAACTAGGAAGATCGGTAGGAAAAGAAAAGGATAAAGAAAGGGACGGCGTAATCAGAAGGGGGAATGAAGCATGAGAGACTATGGACTCTGAGAAACAAACTGAGAGCTTCAGAGGGGAGGGGTGTGGGGGAATGGGATAGGCTGGTGATGGGTCGTAGGGAGGTCATGTATTGCATGGTGCACTGGTTGTTATATGCAACTAATGAATCATAGAACTTTACATCAAAAACCAGGGATGTACTGTATGGTGACTAACATAATATAATAAACAAAAATTAAAAAAAAGAAATATGCACATGGGTGAAAAATTGTTCATATTGAGATACTTTTAAACAAATTCAATTATGCTTATGTTAGATAAATTTTAATGAATCTTGATGAAACCCATATTTAAGTAAGTTATGTTAAGTTTCCCATAAATCAAAGAATTAATCAGTTTATGGGTGTCATTCTCTGTTTTTTTTTTGTTTTCCAGGATAGTGGCAATAGCTTCTTTTTCTTTCTCCCTCTAAGCAATTCTCTTTTTTGTTCTAATCGATTTGGAAATTCACATAAACCCTGTGAAATGGATACTGCTAGATATGCTCACATTATAAAAAGTGCTTCCTGTTATCAACTTCGAGTCTGTGGCCTTTTGGGGTGAAAGAAATTTTTGGTTTCATTTTTCCCTTTGGTGTCCTTTGGATATTTTTTCTAAGGAGCCATTCTCACTAAAAGATGAACTCATGTTCTAAAACAGGATTTGTGTTCTCTAACAGAAACTATACCAAAGTTGGAAATTTGCATGGTAAATAGTACTTTGTCAGTGTTCTCACTTTTCAGAGACTTGTTCAAAATGTAAAACTAAACATTTATACTTATGTACAGGGTTAAAAAGGAATATAATAATAAACTATAAATTGAGTATTTGCCATATTAAAAAAAGAAATATATTTATAAAAAAATCAACTCTCCATTTTATAACATTCAAAAATACTTTTCAAATACTTCATTTTTATTGTATTTTTTAAACCATTTATGATTAGGTTAGATTTGAAAATACAGTTCCCTTTGTGGCTCTATATTTGTCCCTATTCTGTTATTCACCTTTTCTATTAATTTTTTAAAGTGATTTCAGAAATTATTTTAATTTGTGTGATGACCCCTAGTTGAATTATCCTCAGTTTTGAAGTATTCTCCTTCCATGTGAGAAATTCAATTATACTCATATACCAATGTAAATTCTTCTTTCTCCATTCTGAGTCCTCATATATGGAAATATTTCCGCATACATGGAATGTCAGCTCCTTTCCTTCAGAGAGTCTTCATAACTGCTATTCAACCGTGGAACCTCCATACAGTTTTTCAGAAGAGCTATGGATGGATTGATTTTTCATACATCTTTGCATTTACTTCTAGTGTTTTGGCATGGAAAAAGAGATCCTGAAGTGTCAGTTTATTCTGTCCTCTTCATTGACTTACCTTGGATGAGCTGCATTCTATTTCCAGAAAACCCCCAAATGAACCCCATACATCAGTATTCCCAATTCTTTATGTCTGCTGAGGGTTAACTGACTTTAATTACTTCCAGCCCATCTTCAAATTGCCAGGGAACCCTTAAAATGTCATATAGATTCCCTGGAATGACTGTTCTCTTCCTTCTGATCTGATAGGGTTCTCTTCCCTTTGATCTGATCAATTTGAGTCAAAGCTCTTTGCTTTTCCCTTTCCCTTAAACTACTAATACAAATATGTGTTACCTCAATAAATATTTGTGAGAACTTAGGGATTCTTGATATGTAAGCTAAGAATGCAATTACTCCTTTCTTCTTCCTTGTTCATTCCTTTGATGTTCTACAATTCAAAAGTTTCCAATCTTGGTCATTTATTTATTACAGTTTTCTTAACTCTTGCCAGTATGCATCTCTCTGTCTTCTCCTTCAGTTTGAATCTTTCTCATTAATTCTGTCTATGTTATTCATGTCCTATTCTATGGCCGGAACTCTGGGCACAGTGAATACAGCAGGAACAAAACAAGATAAATTCTCATGATCATGATGATTTCCTTTTAGTTGATCAAGCATATTCCAAGATAAGGAAGTCTTTCTTATTGAGAAACTTATGAGAGTTGCTAATTATATATTACTTCACCATGGCACCTCCCCCAAAAAAGTATTTTCAAAGAAAAATGAGTAATCAAAAGCAGGATGTTGTTCAAATGATGTGTTAAGGTTTAAACTACTGGACCTCTGAGGCAATTCTTGAATTGGAAAGAATCAACACTAGCCTGCAGATGACTGGCCTGGAAATAGAGGGGCTTCCAGTCAAATGAGGTGTGATTTCAAGGGTGGCCCTAATGAAATAGAAAGATAAATGTTTCCCTGAAAGTGTTGAGTACATTATTAGAGCTGAGTTATCAGGAAAGTGCTCAGTATGTGATATGATATATATATATATACACACACACACACACATATATATATATATATATATATATAGAGAGAGAGAGAGAGAGAGAGAGTATGTTTGCTATTATATAGTAGTGATGTTTTTGATATCAAGAAGAGATATAGATTTGTAACAAATAAACAAATGAATAAAACACTATATAAACGAAAAATGACTTGAGGATAAAAAGGCTCTTAAAATTAGTTCTTGCTATAATTACAAGTTTGTACAAATTATTGTAATTGATAATAGCTCTTCTAGGATATGTACCCCAGCAGAGGGTGATATTTCCTGTCTGGTTTACTGCTGTGTTCCTGAAACTTATGATGTGAGGGGTTTTACAACTATTACTCTGCAAAATAAGGTTTGTAAGCTTTATCTTCTAATATTACAAATTGAGCTGTCTTTTGGAATTGTTCAATATGTTGACCTTCTTTCCATTTACTGACATTTTCCATGATTTAAACGCTAATCCTAATGGGACATCAGGGTAGTATGAATGGTGGCCCCTGGAGGAGGATGTTAATACCACCTCACTTAGTAAAGCTGTGATTTTTCAGTTTTATGGGGATAGAAATGTATAATATGCCAGTTAGAACAGAGGTCAAGGTTTCCAAGTCACTTTAAACTTTTACTCCTATCAGAATGATTGTTTACATTGTTTGGAGGAAGAGGTAGAATTTCAAGATACTCACACATGTAGCATATGAAACATCTGACCTACTTCAAAGAAAGATGCAGAGTGTTTGGATTTTAGAATTAACATATGCCACATGTTGGTCTCCTGAACAGCCCAGGGGATGCTCACCACTATCTGCATAGATTGGCATCTTGGGGACGGGCTAAAGGCTCTGGCTTTTTTCAGATGGGAACACCAACGCAGAATGCTACCTGCCTTCCCCATGGTTAAACACACAGGGAGAGATGCTGACTTGGGAGTCCCAGTTTTCTAATTCAAAACTGATCCCAAGCACCCCGATCCAAAACCCCAGGTCTCAAATGTAGGTTAAGAATCCATTCACTGGGGGCTGGCTCAGCCAGTAGAGCATGAGACTCCTGATCTCAGGGTCATGAGTTCAAGTCCCACGTTGGGCAAGGAGGAAGGAAGGAAGGAAGGAAGGAAGGAAGGAAGGAAGGAAGGAAGGAAAGAAAGAAAGAAAGAAAGAAAGAAAGAAAGAAAGAAAATAAGAAGAAAGAAAGAAAGAAAGAAAGAAAGAAAGAAAGAAGAAAGATTGATTCATCTACAGAGTTAACTGTAAGACTGTCTGATTTGAATGGAGATCAGAGAAAGAATTATTTTATCTATCATCTATCTATCTTAGGATATATATCTAGGATATCTATATATAGATATATAGATCAATGAAAATTAATCATTCTTTCTATTAAACTATCCTTTTAAAATTCCTGTTTTGTTTCTCTCTCCTGATTAAATTCAGACTGCTACAGAAACTGCTCTAATTCCATCCCTGGGGAATCATAATATGCCCAATAATACTTCATAAGATTCATCCAAGTACCCCCAAATAATGGATACTCTGTGCATATGCATGTGTGTGTAGCAGAAAGTTGAAGGTAGAATTCTGCCATAAAATAAATACAATACAATAATACAATAGGACAAAATGTCAATGTTGGCATATGTTTTCATAAAATAAGTATGATATTAGTTAAAATAACCCAGTTTACCTTATACTTTTATATCCATCTTATATTTATTTGTTATATTATTGTATTATTATTTAAATCAATGTGAATAATAATGACTTCATTAAGTGGCCAACGAAATATGTGTCAAATTCTTAACTAAGAGAAAATAAATAATAGGCATCATTAGGTTTAGGATGCAAGCCATAATAGTTCTAGATAATAATAAACATTCATTTATAAGATTGCATATATTAGAATCAGCAGGGCTGACAGAAGTGGGAGTTTAGTGAGTGTAAAGAGACTGACCACATTAGAGGCTGGAAACTCAAGGGGAAATGGGAGTAAATATTGATTTTAGATGGTGCCAGGAGGACGTTTCTTGAACACAAATGGATACAGCCTCTAGATTTACAAATGGACTCTGATGTATCAGAACTGGAGATCAGGGGCGCCTGGGTGGCACAGTGGTTAAGCGTCTGCCTGCGGCTCAGGGCGTGATCCCGGCGTTACGGGATCGAGTCCCACATCAGGCTCCTCCGCTGTGAGCCTCCTTCTTCCGCTCCTGCTCCCCCTGCTTGTGTTCCCTCTCTCGCTGGCTGTCTCTAACTCTGTCGAATAAATAAATAAAATCTTTAAAAAAAAAAAAAAAAAGAACTGGAGATCAGGAGGCAAGATGGAGGAAGAGTGGGGTACCTTGTTTCATCTGGTCTCTTGAATTAAGCTGTATATTGATCAAAGCATTCTGAACACCCACAAATTCAGCCTGAGATGTAAGAAAATATATTTGGAACTCTACAAGTAGAAAAGCAACTGCTTTTTGCAAGGTAGGAGGTGGGGTGTCATGAATCTTTGGGGAGATATCAGAAGATAAATGGAGGGGTTAGGGTGCCTCCATAAGGTGGCTCCTGGAAAGTGATATAAACCCAGAGTGCAAAATCAGAACCCTTAGAAATCTGCTCCAGTGAGAGGCATCCCTTTCTAAAAGGGGCTTAGTGGATGAAAAGGGCAGAATTCTAGGTGGGTCATTCTGGTCTCTGGATCCCAGGGGACACAGAATCAATGGGAGTGCCTGAACTGACAGAGTGCCCAAGAAGTGGAGCAGGGAAACTGGATATGGTCAGCAAGCCCATGAGGGGACTCTCAGTTCAGGTCGTCATACTGTGATCCAGGCTGAAAGGGTGACTGCTCTCTGCCTGAGCACCCTGAAAAAGACTGGAATGTGTGGGCCATTTGCCATCACCCAGGAGGAGTGAAATATCTGTGCCCAACACTAGGCTACAGCTCTCAGAGTGGTGGCAGGCCCCAGAAAGGATGGCAGGGCAACACCCAGCCATGGCCCAGGAGCAATGAAGTGGGGTACACTCAGTAGCCTACAACCCCTCCTAATCCCAAGGCATACAAAGGCTGTGACACTCCCAGGTCACTCAGACTCACCCTGGGAGGATTACAATGGACACACACTGCAAGAGTCTGCAGAGTTTGACACACACAAAAGTGAAAACTGTTTGTACCAGATGGTTTATTGAAGAGGAGGGACCATGATCTTTCGGCTCTCAGCTGGAGTTCCGGACATGGCCATTTTTACTCTGATCCTTTAAAGAGGAATGGAAAGCCTCCAGGGAACAAAATCCACACAGAAGACCAGCTAATGCTGAACTCAGGCCCATGACAAGGGGTGGGGCAATTTTACCTAGGCAGTAACACCTAAGAAGCAGCACAGCAGGTCCCTCCCCCAGAAGACAGACTGGAAGAACAGGTGGACTATAACTGTATGGATCCCACAAAACTCTAAAACTACAGCACCAGAGGAAAATAGTATATTGAGCTATAGGTATTTTCTCATGATTCGTTTATCTTTCAGTCTAAAATTTTCCATTTCCCTTTTTTGCCCTTTTCCCATTTTAACTAGATTCTTATTTTACCAACTTATGTTTTTAAGTTTCTTTTAACTCTTATTTTTACAACTACATTTTATACATATAAACTTTATTTTAGTCCTTTTTTCACTCTGTTCAATAATGTACATAATATCATAATCATATAATAATATATATAATACATGCATGTTTTGCTTTATTTGCCAATTTGGGATATAATGTCTTCTAATGCACAGCCCAAAATTTAATCAGGAACAAGTGGATCACCCTGCTTTGTCCAATCTGTGAGGTTGTACTTTACCCCCCCCCAATTTTTTTGTTTTATTGTGTTTGTTTTGGTTTTGTTTGCTTTTCTGTTGTCATTTCCTAATGTTTCAGATTTGTCTAGGGTATATTTTGCTTGGATCGTTGTTGATAGTTTGGACTCTGCTCACTTGCTCACCCATCCTTCTCTGGGAAAAATAACTAGAAGGAGGAATTCACCACAAACAAATGAACCAAAGGCAACATTCTCTGCCACAGAGCTAATCAATATGGATATAAGTAATGTGTCAGAGATGGAATTCAGGATAGCAAATATAAATTTAATACCTGGGCTTGAAAAATGCATAGCTGACAGTAGAGAATCTCTAAAAGGGGAAATGAGATCTAATCAGGCTGACCTTAACTGAGACACAGTCTAAATTGTATGCTCTAACAGCTAGGGTAAATGAGGCAGAAGAAAGAATAAGTGATCTAGACAACAGGTTGCTGGAAAGGAAGGAAGGTCAGGAAAAGAGAGAAAGACAACTCAGAGTCAATGAAGAAAGACTTTGAGAATTTAGTGATTCCCTGAAAAGAAAAAAATAAATAAATAAAGTCAGAATTATTGGGGTGCCTGAGGAGATTGAGAGAGGGGGGGGGCAGAAGGTATATTGGAGCAAATCAGAGCTGAGACCTTCCCAAATCTGGTAAAGGAAACAAGCATTGATATCCAAGAGGAAGAGATGACCCCTCCCAAAGTCAATAAAAATAGATCAACACCCTGACATATAATAATGAAGCTTGCAAATTTTAAAGAAAAGGAAGCTATCTTTGAGCAGCTCTGGAGAAGAGGTTCCTTTCATATGGAGGGAGGAAAATCAGAAAAAGGTAAGACCTATCTACAGAAACCTGACAGGATTTCAGGACACTAAAAACCTGACAGGATTTCAGGACACTAAATGAGAAGAACATGCAGCCAAGAATACTTTATCCAGTAAGACTGTTATTCAGAATGGAAGGAAAGATAAAGAGCTTCCAGGACATTCAGAAAATTAAGGAATATTTGGTCACCATGCCAGCCCTGTGAGAAATATTAAGGGGGATACTTTAAGTGAAGACAGACCCCAAGAGTAACAAATACAAAAAAGAAACAGACTATCTACAGAAACAGGAACTTTTACAAGCAACAAAATGGCCCTAAATACACATTTTCCATAGTTACTCTGAATGTAAATGGGCTAAATGATCCAACCAAAAGACACAGGGAATAAGATTGGAAAAAAAAAAAAAAAACCCGGGGGCGCCTG
>NW_023250281.1:1650994-1666120 GCF_002007445.2 Ailuropoda melanoleuca
AAAAAAAAAAAAAGACCCATCCATATGCTGTCTATAAGAGACTCATTTTACACTTAAAGAGACCTCCAGACTGAAAGTGAGAGGGTAGAAAATCATAAACCATGTTAATGGACCTCACAAGAAAGCTGGTGTAGCAATCCAGCTAAACCAAAGGCTGTAGTATGAGATGTAGAGGGACACCATATCATACTTAAAGAGTCTATCAAACAAGAAGATCTAACAATTGTAAATATGTATACCTCCAACATGGGAGCAGCCAATTATATAAACAAATTAATAACCAAAGTAAAGAAACCCATTTATAATAATACAATAAAAGTAGGGGACTTCAACAAGCCACTCACAGCAATGGACAGGTCATCTAAGCAGAAGATCAAAAAGGAAAAAAAGGGCTTTGAATTACATACTGGACAGGATAGACTTCATGGATATATACAGAACATTCCATCCTAAAACAACAGAGCACTCATTCTTCTTGAATGCATATGAAACTTTCTCCAGAATAGATCACATACTGCATCACAAATCAGGTCTCAACCAATACCAAAGATTGGGATTATTGCCCATGTATTTTCAGACCACAATGTTTTGAAACTTGAACTAAATCACAAGAGAGAATTTGGAAGGATTTCCAAAACTTTGAAGTTAAAGAGCATCATGCTCAATAATGAAAAGATCAACGAGCATATTAAAGAAGAACATAGGCAAGAGAAACAGAAGAAAAAAAGGAACTTATGGGACTTCATCAAGATAAAAATCTTCTGCACAGCCAAGTAAACAGTCAAAAAAACTAAGAGGCAGTCCACGGACTGGGAGAAGATATTTGCAAATGACACTACAGATAAAAGACTAGTATCTAAGATCTACAAAGAACTGCTCAAACTCAATACACGAGAAACTAATCAAATCAAAAATGGGCAGAAGATATGAACAGACAATTTTCCAATGAAGACATACAAATGGCTAACAAACACATGAAAAAATGTTCAACATCATTAGCCATCAGGGAAATTCAAATCAAAACCACATTGAGATACCACATTTCACCAGTTAGAATGACAACAATGGACAAGGCAAGAAACAAAAAATGTTGGAGAGGATGTGGGGAAAGGAGAACCACCTTCTACTGCAGGTGGGAATGCAAGTTGGTACAGCCACTTTGGAAAAGAGTATGGAGGTCCCTTAAAAAGTTAAATATTGAGGTACTCTATGATCCAGCAATTGCACTCCTGGGTATTTACCCCAAAGATACAGATGTAGTGAAGAGAAGGGCCATATGCACCCCAATGTTCATAGCAGCATTGTCCACAATAGCTCAATTGTGGAAGGAGCTGAGAAGCCCTTCAACAGATGACTGGATTAGGAAGATTCGGTCCATATATACAATGGAATATTACTCAGCCATCAGAAAGAATGATTACCCAACCTTTGAAACAACATGGATGGGACTGGAGGAGATTATGCTAAGTGAAATAAGTCAAGCAGAGAAAAACAATTATCATATGGTTTCATTCATTTATGGAACATAAGAAATAGGAAGATTAGTAGGAGAAGGAAGAGAAAAAGGAAGGGGGGGCCAAACAGAAGGGGGAATGAACCTTGAGAAACTGTGGACTCTGGGAAACAAACTGAGGGCTTCAGAGGGGAGGGGGTGGGGAATTGGGATAGGACAGTGATGGGTATTAAGGAGGTCACATATTGCATGATGCACTGGGTGTTAGACGCAAATAATGAATCATGGAACATTACATCAAAAACTAACGATATGCTGTATGGTGACTAACATAACATAATAAAAAAGGATTATTAAAAATAAAATATGATGAAGTAAAAAATAAAGAACATAAAATAACATGGAAAATAATTAGAGTGAAAACACATCCATTCAAAACCTCTGGGATACAAATTGATACAGACCTCTGTCAACAAATCGAGCAATCCGGAAGAAATAGAAGCATTCCTGGAAACTTATAAACTACCAAGACTGAAACGTGAAGTGGTAGAATCTGAAAAGACCAATAACCAGCAAGGAAATTGTAGCGGTGATCAAAAACCTCCCAAAATACAAGAGTCCAGGGCCAGATGGCTGCTCAGGGGAATTCTACCAAACATTTAATGAAGAAATAATACCTCTTCTACTGAAGCTGTTTCAAAAAATAGAAATGGAAAGCAAACTTCAAACTCATTCTATGAGGCCAGCATTACCTTGATCCCCAAACCAGACAAAGACCCCATCAAAAAAGAGAATTACAGACCAATATCCCTGATGAACATGGATGTCAAAATACTCACCAGGATCCTAGCCAATAGGATCCAACAGTACATTAAAAGGATTATATGCCACTACCATGTGGGATTTATTCCTAGGATGTGAGGGTGGTTCAACATTCACAAGTTAATTAATGTGATAATGCACATCAATAAAAGAAAAGAAAAGAATCATATGATCACCACAATTGATACAGAAAAATAATTTGAAAATATACAGCATCCTGTCTTAATTAAAACTCTTCAAAATATAAGGATGGAAGGAACAAACCTCAATATCCTAAAAGGCATCTATGAAAATCCACAGTGAATATCATTCCCAATGAGGAAAAACTGAGAGCTTTCTCCTTAAGGTTAGGAACATGACATGGATGCCCACTCTCACCACTATTGTTCAACATAGCACTAAAGTCCTAGCCTGAGTAATCAGAAAACAAAAAGAGGGGCGCCTGGGTGGCACAGCGGTTAAGCGTCTGCCTTCGGCTCAGGGCGTGATCCCGGCGTTATGGGATCGAGCCCCACATCAGGCTCCTCCGCTATGAGCCTGCTTCTTCCTCTCCCACTCCCCCTGCTTGTGTTCCCTTTCTCGCTGGCTGTTTCTATCTCTGTCGAATAAATAAATTAAAAAATCTTAAAAAAAAGAAAACAAAAAGAAATAAAAGACATTCAAATTGGCAAAGTAGAAGTCAAACTCTCACTCCTCACAGATGACATGATACTTTATGTGGAAAACCCAAAAGATTGAATCCAAATATTCCTTAAACTCATACAGGATTTCAGCAATGTGGCAGGATTTCAAATCAATGCACAGAAATCAGTTGATTTCTATACACTGAAATGTAACTGTAGAAAAAGAATTTAAGAAATTGATCCAATTTAAAATTGCACCAAAACCATAAGATACCTAGGAATAAACTTAACCAAATAGTGAAATGATATTCACTCTAGTAACTACAGAACACTTATAAAAGAAATTGAGGAACACAGAAAGAAATGGAAAAACATTCCATGATCATGGATTAGAAGAATAAACACTGTTAAAATGTCTATGCTGCCCAGAGCAGTCTACACTTCCAATGCCATCCCAATCAAAACAACAATGACATTTTTCAAAGAGCTGGAACAAACAATCCTAAAACTTGGATGGAAACAGAAAAGACCCTGAATTGCCAGGGGAATGTTAAAAAGAAAAGCAGGGGTGCCTGGGAGGCTCAGTCGTTAAGCATCTGCCTTTGGCTCAGGGCGTGATCCCAGCATTCTGGGATCGAGCCCCACATCAGGCTCCTCGGCTGGGAGCCTGCTTCTTCCTCGCACTCCCCCTGCTTGTGTTCTCTCTCTCACTTGCTGTCTCTCTCTGTCAAATAAATAAATAAAATATTTAAAAAAAAAAGAAAAACAAAACCAAAGTCCGGGGTATCACACTGCCTGACTTCAAGGTATATCACAAAGCTCTGATCATCAAGACTGCATGGTACTGGCACAAAAATAGACACATAGATCAGTGTAAGAGAATAGAGACCCCAGAAATAGACCCTTAAGTCTATTGTGAACTTATCATTGATAAACCAGGAAAGAATATCCAATGGAAAATAGACAGGCTTTTAAATAAATGGTGCTGAGAAAATAAGACAGCCACATGCAGAGGAGTATGACTGGAATATTCTCTTACACCATATCCAAAGACAAACTCAAAATGGATGAAAGACCTCAATGTGAGACAGGAATCCATCAAAATCCTAGTGAAGAATGCAATCAGCAACCTCTTTGCCTTTGGGTTCAGCAACTTCTTGCTAGACAAGTCTCCAAATGGAAGGGAAACAAAAACAAAAATGAACTTTTGGGACTTCATCAAGACAAAAAACTTCTGCATGACAAGGGAAACTGTCAACAAAAAGAAAAGGCAACCTACAGAATGGGAGAAGATATTTGCAAATGACACTACAGATAAAAGGCTGGTTGTCCAGATGTATAAAGAAATTATCACTTTCTTCCCTTACTGATCATCCTAGTTCTTATGTTCCATAGATGAGAGAAATCATATGATAATTGTCTTTCTCGATATACTGTATGGTGCTAACATAATATAAAAAAATCATTTAAAAAAAAAGAAACTAAACATCTAGATGATTGATTTTAGTCCAACCACATTGATTATTACATTTAATGTAAATAATCTAAACATACCAATTAAAAATTGTGAGACTGGCTAAAAAAAAATTATCAAACTCAATACCCAAAAAAATGAATAATCCAGTCATGAAATGGGCAGAAGACATGAACAGACACTTCTCCAAAGAGGACATACAAATGGACAATAGACAAATGAAAAAATGATCCACATCACTTGCCATCAGGGAAATTAAAATCAAAATCAAAACCGCATTGAGATACCACCTTGCAACAGTTAGAATGGCTAATATTCACAAGACAGGGATCAACAAATGCTGTTTATGATGTGGAGAAAAGGGAACCTTCTTACACTGCTGGTGGGAATGCAAGCTGGTACAGTCACTCTGGAAATCAGTATGGAGGTTCTTCAGGAAATTAAAAATAGAGCTACCCTACCACCCAGCAATGCACTAGTGGGTATTTACACCAAAGATACACATGTAGTGAAAAGAAGAGAGACATGCACCCCAATGTTCATAGCAGCGATGTCCACAATAGCCAAACTGTGGAAGGAGTTGATATGTCCCACAACAGATGAATGGATAAAGAAGATGTGGTCCATATATACAATGGAATATTACTCAGCCATCAGAAAGGATGAATACCTACCATTTACATTGACATGAATGGAACTGGAGGGTATTACGCTAAGTTAAATAAATCAAGCAGAAAAGGCCAATTATCATACAGTTTCACTTATTTGTGGAATATATGATATAGTGCAGAGAATCATAGAGTAAGGGAGGGAAAACTGAATGGGAAGAAATCAGAGAGGGAGAAAAACCATAAGAGACTCTTGACTCTGGGAAACAAACTGAGGGTTGTGGAAAGGTAGTTGGGTGGGAGGATGGTCTAACTGAGTGATGGGCATTAAGGAGGGCACAGGAATTGATGAGCAATGGATGTTATACACAACTAATGAATCATTGAACACTACACCAAAAACTAATGATGTATTATATGTTGGCTGGTTGAATTTAAATTAAAAATGATAAATTAAAAAAAAAATAAAGGCAATCTTAAAAAAGCAAGAGAAATTGAAAATTAATACATATATTAAAGGGAGAATGAATTTGCTAAATAGTTTATGAAGAATATTATATCTTTTTGGGTCTTACAACTATTTTTTAAATTTAAAAAGTAATTTCAACTAATAATGTTTAGAATGTATCACTTCTATTCTTCATAAAATTGTCTGGTATATCAACATTCATAATACTAACTAAAATAATCTTTAAGAATTGTAAAAAAAAGTGAAGGAGCAATAAAGACTTTCAATGCAAACTAAATTCAGTTTTGTTTTTGTTTTTTTTTTTGGTCACTAGATCCACCTTGCAAAAATGTTAAATTATTCAGAAGAAACAAAAATACTATAATTCAGCAACTAAAATCTATATAAGAAAAGGAAGAGAATTAAAGAAGGAATAAATAAAGGTGACAAAAAATCTTTTTTCTCTTATACATAGTTGACCTAACAGATAATAGTTTGTTCAAAATAACAATAGTTATCTAACTGGAAGTTAAATAAAAAAAATTAAAAAAAAAAAGAACAGCAACAAAGTATTCAGTTATTATACTGTATGGGTAGGTGAAATGAATGACAGTAATGCCATGAGGGATGGGGAAGAGGAATTGGGAATAGTCTCTTATTAGATTCTTGCACTACTACTCGTGAAGTGCTGTGGGGTTATTTGAAAGAGGAATTAGTTTTATCTTATTTTTTTTTATTATAGTTGGCACAAAGTTACATTAGTTTCAGGTGTATAACATATTGATTTGAAAAGTTATACTATGTTCACCAGAACTCTTGAATTAGTTTTAAATATTTGTTGCAAGTTCAAGGGCAATCAAACAAGTAAAAGTAAAGTATTAAGTATTATTGATACTTTAGACATAGAACAAATGAATCATATAAGAGATTTTAATAAAACCAGATAATTCAAAACAACAGCAACAACAACAAGCAGTTAAATCAAAAGAAAACTGCAAACAATAATGGCAACAAATATAAAGTATCAAATATGGTAGTTATTTTTATGACTATATCAATAATCACTTAAAATATCAATGGTCTAAATACAGCAATTAAAAGATGGGAGTGTGTGGGTGGCTCAGTTGGTTGAGGGTCTAACTCTTGATTCCAGCTTAGGTCTTGATCTCACCATGATGAGTTGGAGCACCATGTTGGCTCTGGGCTGCGTGTGTAGGCTACTAAAAAAACAAGAAGAAAGAAAAAAAATAAAGGAAAATAAAAGAAATGAAAGAGGGGAAAGAAAAAGAGACTGTCAGAGTGGATCAAAATCAAAACCCAACTTCTTTACAAGGTGCTAATTTTTAAATAAAAAGACATATATAGGGGCTCCTGGGTGGCTCGGTCATTAACCGTCTGCCTTTGGCTCAGGTCATGATCCCAGCGTTCTGGGTTAAAGCCTCGCATCGGGCTCCCTGCTCAATGGGAAGCCTGCTTCTCCCTCACCCACTCCCCCTGCTTGTGTTCTCTCTCTTGCTGCCTCTCTCTCTATCAAATAAATAAATAAAATCTTAAAAAAAGGCACATATAGACAAAAATAAGGGATGGGGGTGTGTGTGTGTGTATATATATATATATATATATATAATGAAAGGAAATCTCTATTAGTAGATTTATTAATTTCAGGCCAAACTAACTTCAGAACAAGAAAAATTAACAAGGATAAGCTTGGGAGGGGTCCTCTCTGCCTCTTGGACATGAATGTTTGTTTCCCTCACTAGATTAGGGAAGTTTTCAGCTACAATTTGTTCAAATATCTCTTCTAGACCTCTGTTTTTCTCCACCCCCTTGGGAATGCCAATGATTCTGACATTGGAAAGTTTCATTGAGTCAGAAATCTCCCGTAACCTACATTCGTGGGCGTGGATTTTTTTTGAGCTTTTATTATTTATTATTTTTTATTTATTTTTATTTATTTTTTTGCCAACTTTTGAAAATGTTTAATTGGTTCTCAACAAAATCCAAAATATCAGTGCTGATAACATTTGAGAGATACTGTGAATACATTACTTTATTTTATTTTTCTTTTTTTTAATTTTTTTTATTATATTATCTTAGTCACCATACAGTACATCCCCGGTTTCCGATGTAAAGTTCGATGATTAATTAGTTGTGTATAACACCCAGTGCACCATGCAATACGTGCCCTCCTTACTACCCATCACCGGTCTATCCCATTCCCCCCCACCTCCCTTCTGAGGCCTTCAGTTTGTTTCTCAGAGTCCATAGTCTCTCATGTTTCATTCCCCCTTCTGATTACCCCCCTTTCTTTATCCCTTTCTTCCCCTACCGATCATCCTAGTTCTTACGTTCCATAGATGAGAGAAATCATATGATAATTGTCTTTCTCTGCTTGACTTATTTCACTTACCATTATCTCCTCCAGTGCCACAGTGGGCGTGGATTGTTTAAGGTCCAGCTTCTATTTCCGTTTTTTCTTCTACTAACCCATCCTCCAATTTGCTAATAGGTTCCCCTGCCTCAGTGACCCTGGCCATCAGAGCCTCTAGTTTTGACTGCATTTGGTCCATAGAATTTTTAATTTCTGCCAGATATGCTCTCATTTCCGCCCTTAGAGATTCTATATTCTCATTAACATTTTCGTTAATCCTTTTTTTCAAGCCTACACATCATCTCGACCATTGTTACTCTGAATTCCATTTCTGATAATTTGGTTACATCCATATCCATTAGTTCTGTGGCAGAGGCCACAGACTCATTGTCTTTTCTTTGCTGGGGGGGACTTCTCCTTCTTGTCATTCTGATGAGGAGAGGTTTCAGGGCCATATGCACCCCAATGTTCATAGCAGCATTGTCCACAATAGCTAAATCGTGGAAGGAACAGAAATGCCCTTCAACAGGTGACTGGATTAAGAAGTTGTGGCCCATATATACAATGGAATATTACTCAGCTATCAGAAAGAACGAATTCTCAACATCTGCTGCAACATGGACAGCACTGGAAGAGATAATGCTAAGTGAAATAAGTCAAGCAGAGAAAGACAATTATCATATGATTTCTCTCATCTATGGAACAGAAGAACTAGGATGATTGGTAGGGGAAGAAAGGGATAAACAAAGGGGAGGTAATCAGAAGGGGGAATGAAACATGAGAGACTATGGACTATGAGAAACAAACTGAGTGCCTCAGAGGGGAGGGGGGTGGGGAAATGGGATAGAATGGTGATGGGTAGTAAGGAGGGCACGTATTGCATGGTGCACTGGGTGTTATATGCAACTAATGAATCATCGAACTTTACATCGAAAACCAGGGATGTACTGTATGGTGACTGACATAATATAATAAAAAATCATTAAAAAATAAAAATAAATAAATAAAATTTAAAAAATAAATAAATAAAAATACGCCACACAAGAAAAAAAATTAACAAGAATAAAATGGGGCATAATGCTAAAGCGTTCTCTATTTAATATGTATATATGCCTACCAACAAAGTGCCAAAGTATGTGAAGAAAAAATTTATAGAATTGCAAAAATCTATAGAATTTATAGAATTGTAGCTGAAGACATCCACAGCTCTCTGTCAATGGTGATATATCCAGCAGGTAGAAAATCAGTAGGATCTTAGTTGAACCACAGTACCATCAGTTGATTTGATATAACTGGCATCTACCACAGTACCATCAGTTGATTTGATATAACTGACATCCAACAATAGCAGATAGCACATGCTTCTCAAGCTCACATGAGACATTCCCCAAAATGGACCACATTGATAGCTGGAAAACCCTCAAATATTTAGATGTTAAACCATATAGCATTAAATAACACATGGGTCAAAGAAATCTTAATAGAATTTGAAAAATATATTCAACTAAAACGTGATGATAGGAATTTGACTATACTCCCACATAACACATAAAATCAAACCCACCACCAGTATTCTTCATGTGGTGGAGGAAGAGGGAAATCATTAAAAAAATATAAATATGTATATATTACAGACCCTTTTTCCACAGCTAACTACAAACCCTCAGTTAATTCTCACTGCCTTCTTTGACCACACATTTCAAGTTCAAGATTGTAAGATAATTCTAATCTTCATTTCTTTTGGATGTGAATTTTTTTTCAGGATTCATAATTTTTTTCTTTTTTCTTTTAACTTTTTAGGACCACTGATCAAGGAAAAATTAACGGTGCTCCACAGAATTCTCTGGATCATGAGCATATTCATCCTTGTCCCTGGTGTAACAGCAGTACACTTTACCTGTGACAATTTCCATTAGTCAATCCAAACAGTGTAGTAACCCTATTTTCAGCCTTCTGTTTTAGCAGTGTAAGAAGCACTAAGGGACTATGTAGAGTTTCCATGCCAATATATTAGATCCAGTGCTTTGATCTGTGTAACTATTTATTTCTTCCTTAAACAGTAAGACTGATCACCTCCATGACCCAATGTTCCAGGGACAGAATTCAAAGCATATTTAAGTGGGTTATTTTGTATAATAATAAAAACAGCCATTTTTACTTCTATTATTTGGTAAGGGAACACAGCATGAAGGAGACACTAGATTCATGTATTAATGCCTGTAGAAAAATATTCTGTAGAGTGCTTTTCCCAGTTGCACTATAACTGAGATTTCACCGGGCATTTCCACTCTTGTGTCAGAACAGATATTTCTGGGTGATGGTGCATACCATAAAAAACAGTGGTTTTCATGGGAATGAATCCATTGATAGCTTTCCTTTTCATAAATAAATAAATAAATAAATAAATAAATAAATAAATAAAGTTTGCCAGGCAGCAATGATATACTATAGAATTCTATGGTAAGGTACTATTTATGCCTATGAATGATAGAGTTAAACAGGTTCTTGAAGGGACCTATTATACAGAAAGGAAAATATATAGGCTATCACATAAAAAGACTAAAACATGTGCCCATAAGTTAGAGAAAATTTATTGCCCCCATATAATTGAAGAGTCCAATATAATCATCCTGCCCCCAGGTGGCTGGCTCATTTCCTCAGTGAATATTTACATATCAGTGGCATACTTTTGATTTACGTTGCTGGGAAGTTGTATATAAACCAAATCAGCCTTAGTGGAGCCATGTTTATTTAATGGACCACATGTATTGACTCCATGCAAGTCCCTATGGTCACTATGAAAAAGGGTCCATAAAGTAAGAACCAGATTGGCTGGCGAAAGAGACGGGCATATCTCAGGAAGAGTAAATATTTCCACTACATTACTGGGGACTTCTGTGAAGTTATGCTATCCAGAGTTGAGCACTTACAGCACAAGGATATACTCACAATGTCCCTATCACCAAAATGTCACCATTTTTTTCTCATCTTTAAATATTTTTTTAATTACTGTGTTCAGTTAGCCAGCATATAGTACATCATTAGTTTTTAATGTAGTGTTCAATGATTGATTATTTGCGTATAATTCCCAGTGCTCATCACAACATGTGCCCTCCTTAATACCCATCAACCTACTACCCCACATCCCCCACCCCCATTCGTTCTGTAACCTTCAGTTTGTTTCCTGGAGTCCAGAGTCTCTCATGTTTGTCTCCCTCTCTGATTTCTTCATATTCAGTTTTACCTCTATTCCCTTGTGGTCTTCTGTGCTATTCCTTATGTTCCACATATGAGTGAAACCATATGATAATTGCCTTTCTCTGCTTAAAATATCACCATTTTTAATATCGCTTTTCCACCAAATCCTGGACTACCTGTGTAGCCATTACCAACAATAATGATCTTATAGTAATCCATGCTCTGGCTCATTTAGTCCATTTTCCCTGCCCTAGATGTCCACTGCCATTCATGGTATTCTCTTAAATAGTGTTGGTCATCACCAAGTTTCCTGTACTCACATAATCTCCGAACCCAAAACCTGGTCATCCCTTAAGGCACCGTGAAGAATCTCTCAACTTTTCTGAACCCCCACACTTCATGGAGGCACCATCACAGTTATTCATTTCACTCTGGATTTTCTCAATGATCACAACTCTGCAAACTTTTATCCATAATACCCACCACCACTCCACCTGAATAACGAGTAACTCCCATCACTACAGGCAAAAATATATGCTCAATTTCTGCTCAGTGTCTCCAGGTTTTATATGAGTTTGAAGGCCTGATCCAATCCTTTGCAGTCTTTTTTTTTCTCTAAAGAACACGTGTTTGGGCATGATCCCAGGGTCCTGGGATCAAGCCCCACATCAGGCTCCCTGCTTTGCTGGGAGCCTGCTTCTTCCTCTCCCATTCCCCCTCTTGTGTTCCCTATCTCACTGGCTGTCTCTCACTCTGTCAAATAAATAAAGAAAATCTTAAATAATAATAAAAAAAAGATTCTCTCTCCCTCTGCCTCTCCCACCTCTAAAAATAAACAAATCTTAAAAAAAAAAAAGAAGAACACATGTTTATGCAGTGATGAGGGTGACCCAGCAGAAAGGGAAGGAAAGAGGAGATGGTGAGATGGGATGAGTCCTGTGCATAAGGAGAGGCGTGCATTTGGAGAAGAGCAGTGTAATTCCATGCCCTGTCACAGGAAACAAGACTAATTAAATGCATCGATAGTGGGGAAGGCTAAAATAGTTAGTGGCAGGGTAATTTCAGTTCTGATTGTGTTTTCTTAATGCATTTATTTTCTTTTTCTATATGAGCTCAGCAATATGCAAGTGTGCTGGAGTTTGGCAGAGAGGAAGAAGTATGAATTATTAGTTCAGTGTAATCCTGCAGAAAATAGAGCCAAATTGTGATAACGCAGAGGAACCAACTTAAAATACATGTTCATAAATTGGAAGTGAGATTGGTCAGCATGCTTCTGCTATTTCTCCAGCCATGTTTAATTTCTCTGAATGGATTTTTGTGAGTTTTACAGTGGTTTGAGAGTGAGGTTTATCTGGTTTGCAGTTTGGGCCATAAAAGCAAAGAGTACCCAATACAAGGTAGGGAGAGATAGATATTTTAATAAAAGACAGTAACAAACAAAATATTTGCACGTGTCTATAACTTATCCCATCATCAAATGTAAAGCTGTGTAATTATCTTCTCTAGTTTTGTATTTCAGATTTGGCATCTCCCTCTCTCTCTCTCGCACACACACGTGAAATATAATGTATACTAATATATATATATGAGATACTGATATTTACATAGTAATATCTGGCTAAATAACATTCTTCCATCTTTTACCAGGATAAGTGTCCTCATTTTAAATAAAAGCAAGACTTAAGAGTTAAAAATTACTTTTAATGCACAATTCTTTGAGTTACAAATCTGTGGATTGAATAAGAAAAGAGATCCTGGGATGCCTGGGTGGCACAGTGGTTAGGCATCTGCCTTCAGCTCAGGGTGCTATCCCAGCATTGTGGGATTGAGCCCACATCAGGCTCTTCTTTTTTTAATTTTTTTTATTTTTAATGATTTTTTTATTATATTATGTTAATCACCATACAGTACATCCCCAGATTGCGATGTAAAGTTCGATGCTTCATTAGTTGCGTATAACTCCCAGTGCACCATGCAATACGTGCCCTCGTTACTACCCATCACCAGACTATCCCGCTATGAGCCTGCTTCTTCCTCTCCCATTTCCCCTGCTTGTGTTCCCTCTCTCACTGGCTGTCTCTATCTCTGTCAAATAAATAAATAAAATCTTTAAAAAAAAAAAAGAAAAGAAAAGAGATCCTAATATCTATTTTTTTATCCCTCTACAGCAGGTACTTGTAAACATTTGACATATATCCCCTATTTATTTCTTAGAATATCCATTAGAACAACTTTAAAGACTTCACAACAAGGTTAAATTTTAAGTACTTTTCCCCAGGCCACTCTTTAATCAGGGGTGCTAAACTCTAAACCAGGCTAAATGCTTCTTTGAGTATGAATGTTCATTTTATTGCACCATCTCTAAGAGTTAACTTGACACTTCAGTAGGACACCTGACCAGATTAATGTGTTCATAGATATACTGTAATACCTCTACAAACAGAAGAAAGTGTTTTGACAAAGCACAATTTCATTTATTCACAATCACCAATAATTCCCTCTGCATCTCAGTAGACAGTAGGTAAGAAATTGTCTCTATGCTAGTTCTCTTATTATACACCTGAGTCTTTATACTTATTGTATCTCTTTAATGATTTTATTTATTCAATTGAGAGAGATGAGGGGGGAGAGAGAGAGAGAAGGAGTGGGGGGAGTGGGAAAGGGAGAGGGAGAAGCAGACTCCCTGATAAGCAGGGAGCTGGACAAGGGTCTCCATCCCAGGACACTGAGATCATGACCTGAGTCAAAGGTAGATGTTTAACCTACTGAGCCACCCAGGTGCCCCACTTCCTGCATCTCTTAAATCTTTAGTTCTCTAACTTACAAAAGTTCAGAAAGCGTTATCTGGCATCTCTTATAGCTCTCAAATAATGTTCTAGAATAACCAAATGCTTCCCGCTTCAGTCTAATTCTAATCACCAGAATGCAATTGCATTAACTGGGTTGATTGCATTGTTCTACCTCAGTGCAGAATTGACTGGATCTCCAAGTAAGCAAAGTCAAGTGAATTGCCTAAGATTTTGGCCCTCGTGGAATTGGACATTGGGGATCAATTACAGGAGAAAGAGGAATATCTGAGGCTTGATGATGTAAGGTTTTGCATATAAAATATAGCAACTCATCCTTCCATTTTCCAGCAGTAGAACCTGAGAGAAATAGGTGTGAAATGTCTTAGCCTGCTTTTACTGGACAAGGTAATAGGAAAGGATGATGCTTTAATTAATTGTTACATGTAAAATGGGAACAAACGTTTCACTAGGGAAGCTTAAGTTATTTTCTGATTCCATCAAGTTCTGGGCAACAGAGCTCTAAATGTGGCTGCCTAATGGTTTTACATTAAAGAAATTGATGAGCAATTGGAGAAGTGAGAGAGAAATGTTGCAAAGTGTCCTTGGTAATTTCCCTCTCCTAAATTTCAGCAGATAAAGAAAAGTCCCTCACTGTCAGAGAATTTGGATCTAATCCATAGCCTAGTGATCAGTAACAAGATCTTGTGGCATAGCCTGAGACACCCTGTCAGCGAGGTTGGGTGTTTAAAAGTTTTTAATGACTTAGTGGACTGTTAACTGGCATTAGTGTCAATATAAAAATATCCTCTGCCAAAATACCAACTCAAGAGCTTCAGACAAGGTGAGTCATAGTAATACTATTGAATCAAGTTGATTTGTGTTATCTATACCCAGGGAAATATTTTGGAGATGTGGCTTTTCTCTCATAGGGATTTTTTTTTTCTGTGTAGAGAATAAGAAGTTCGGTAACAAACTGGAAAAGCTAAGAGTGAACTACAATGTAAAGAGAGAGAGACAGAGAGAGGGGGAGAGAGAGAGATAATGTGACCCTGTTATAATTATACAATATGTAGCCCTGGAGTGGTGTGTGTGACCTTCATTAAGTCACTTANGTGGTGTGTGTGACCTTCATTAAGTCACTTAATTTCTCTGGACCTGAGACTTCTCAGTGGTTAAGATTCGAAATAGAGAAAGGAGATAGGCCCCTATTGAGGAGTGACTATGTGTCAAACACACAGAACTTGATTAATTCCCTCTTCACAGACACACCTTAACATTGAAGGGATTGCGTTAGCTGAGGCTCAGACTAACAATTTGCTTATTGGTCTTGGGCTGATTGT
>NW_023250282.1:0-164 GCF_002007445.2 Ailuropoda melanoleuca
ACATTAAAAGGATTATCCATCATGATCAAGTGGGATTCATACCTTGGATGCAAGTGTGGTTCAACATTCGCAAATCGATCAGCATGATACATCATATCAATAAGAAAAGACTCAGGAACCACATGATCCTCTCAGTTGATGCAGAAAAAGCATTTGACAAAATA
>NW_023250282.1:333-498 GCF_002007445.2 Ailuropoda melanoleuca
GAACCACATGATCCTCTCAGTTGATGCAGAAAAAGCATTTGACAAAATAAAGCATCCTTTCCTGATTAAAACCCTTCAGAGTGTAGGCATAGAAGGTACATTCCTCAATCTCATAAAAACCATCTATGAAAAGCCTACAGCAAATATCATTCTCAATGGGGAAAA
>NW_023250282.1:644-828 GCF_002007445.2 Ailuropoda melanoleuca
ATTGGCAAAGAAGAAGTCAAACTCTCTCTCTTCGCAGATGACATGATACTCTATATGGAAAACCCAAAAGAATCCACCCCCAAACTACTAGAAATTATAAAGCAATTCAGTACTGTGGCGGGATACAAAATCAATGCTCAGAAATCAGTTGCATTTCTATACACGAACAATGACACTGAAGAAA
>NW_023250284.1:0-302 GCF_002007445.2 Ailuropoda melanoleuca
TAAGGGAGCATGAATGAAAAGGGTCAGGATTTTCGAGGACTCAGTGCCCTTCTCTTTGGTAATAAAGCAGAACGTCCAAGAAAACACCGCCAGCGAACAGCAGGCTTTTCACGGGGACCCCGATTCAACTTTGGTTGTAGGGGCCTGGGGAGGATCCAGCCCTTAGAACAAAGAAACAAAGTGTGAGGGGAAAGCCCTTGAAGTCACGACGGACTTATGGAAGGTGGAACAGGAATCAAGGTGCTTTGGTACCGTGAGTGAAACACGACGAACATAGCACTGAGAAAGACAATTCGGCCAAA
>NW_023250284.1:457-593 GCF_002007445.2 Ailuropoda melanoleuca
TGAATACGGAAACATGAGGGAAAGAGGTCGCGGAAGCCTGAACAGAGTGCCCCATAGGGGTCTCTGAGACCCCACACAGTCCAGGGAAATATCAACGATCATCATCTCTCGTGAGTAAGGGAGCATGAATGAAAAG
>NW_023250284.1:817-1156 GCF_002007445.2 Ailuropoda melanoleuca
TTCAAGTCACATCAGCCTTATGGAAGGTGGAACTAGAATCAAGACGAACACAGCAATGAGAAACACAATTTGGCAAACAGCCGCCTCCAACGAAATGTTTACTTCCTGGGAAAATCCTATGAAAACTGCTGGTGGGAATGGAACAAAGAGTCTCAGAAACAAAACCGTACAGGGACCGTCTTAGCACTATCATCACCCTTCGTGAATAGGGATACCTGAGGGAAAGTGGTCGCGGAAGCCTGACGAGAGTGCCCCATAGTGGTCTCTGAGACACCACACAGTCCAGGGAAATATCAACGATCATCATCTCTCGTGAGTAAGGGAGCATGAATGAAAAGG
>NW_023250284.1:1553-1668 GCF_002007445.2 Ailuropoda melanoleuca
TCAGCACTATGATCATCCTGCGTGAATAGGGAAACATGAGGGAGAGTGGTCGCGGAGGCCTGACGAGAGTGCCCCGTAGTGGTCTCTGAGACCCCACACAGTCCAAGGAAATATC
>NW_023250285.1:0-2385 GCF_002007445.2 Ailuropoda melanoleuca
GGAAGATACATCTGGATCTCTACAAATGAACATCTCCAGTGCTGAGTATTGAGGTACGAAGCAGGGAGCCGAGAAACTGCGCACAGATATCAGAAGATAAACAGAAGGAGGAGGGAGCTGCTGCGTTCGGGCGCCGGGAAGCAGTAGCCACCTGCATGGGGGAGCGGGCGGACTCGGGGACCGGCACCCGCAAGAGAGCAGACTGAGACCGTGAGCCGGGGAACGTGCGCCACCAGAATGAAACGGAGCTCCGGTGTGCTCACTGAAACCAGACTGAGACCGGGAGTTCTGGGAGCGTGCGTGGGGGGGGGGGGCGGGGGGGGTTAGAAACACAACAGACAGAGACACGCCAGCCCTGGAAGTGAGGGCTGGGACACTGGGTGTGGGGCGCACATCCCGGGACGCTGCAGGGTTGAGCAGCACCAACAGAAACAGTTAAAGTGGCCAGAACATCAGTGGAGAACGGTCCACGATCCCTCTGTTCTGTGACAGAGGCTGAGATTCGGCCGCCGCTTCTCTGGCTCTCAGAAGAGGCACAGCAGACCGCCAGGGAAAGACGCCAGAGAACAAAAGCCTGGAAATACCGGCTCACAGCGTGCCCATCCCCATCCCCCCTTGCAGGGGACATGGAGACTCTACCCAAACAGGGCTGCCTGAGTATCGGCACGGCAGGCCCCTCCCCTAGAAGGCAGGCTGAAAAATAAGGAGGCCCACATCCCTAAGATCCCTATAAAACAAGGGCGCACGGCCTGGGTCCCAGTCAATAATTTGGGCTCTGGACAACCCTGCAACCTCTCCTCATCAGAATGACGAGAAGGAGAAATCCCCCCCAGCAAAGAAAAGACAATGAGTCTGTGGCCACTGCCACAGAACTAATGGATATGGATATAACCAAATTATCAGAAATGGAATTCAGAGTAACAATGGTCAAGATGATGTGTAGACTTGAAAAAAGTATTAACGAAAACGTTAATGAGAATACAGAATCTCTAAGGGCAGAAATGAGAGTGAATCTGGCAGAAATTAAAAATTCTATGAGCCAAATGCAGTCAAAATTAGAGGCTCTGACGGCGAGGGTGAATGAGGCAGAAAAACATCTCAGCGAATTGGAGGATGGGTTAGTAGAAGAGAAAACTAAAACAGAATCTGGACTTAAAAAAATCCACGCTCAGAAATGTAGGTTACGGGAGATTACTGACTCAATGAAACGTTCCAAAGTCAGAATCATTGGCATCCCGGAGGGGGTGGAGAAAAACAGAGGTCTAGAAGAAATTGTTGAACAAATCGTAGCTGAAAACTTCCCTAATCTAGCAAGGGAAACAAACATCCTTGTCCAAGAGGCAGAGAGGACCCCTCCCAAGCTCAACCACCACAAACCTATGCCACGTCACGTCATAGTGCAATTCGCAAACATTACATCCAAGGATACAGTATTGAAAGCGGCCAGGGCAAAGAAATTTCTCACGTACCAAGGCAAAGGTATCAGAATTACATCAGACCTGTCCTCACAGACCTGGAATGAGAGAAAGGGTTGGGGTGCATTTTTTAAGCTCTTTCAGAGAAAAACATGCAGCCAAGGATCCTTTATCCAGCAAGGCGGTCATTCAGAATTGATGGAGAAATAAAAACCTTCCAGAATCGCCAGTCATTGACCAATTTCGTAACCACGAAACCAGCCCTACAGGAGATATTAAGGGGGGTTCTATAAAGGTAAAAAGGCCCCAAGAGTGATACAGAACAGAAAGTCACAATCGATAGAAACAAAGACCGTACTGGCAACATGGCATCATTAAAATTCTATCTCTCAGTTTTCAGTGTCAATGTAAATGACCTAAATGCTCCCATAAAATGCCACAGGGTTGCAGATTGGATAAAAAGCCATGACCCATCCATTTGCTGTCTACAAGAGACTCATTTTGAACCCAAAGATACATTCAGACTGAAAGTAAAGGGATGGAGTACCATCTTCCACGCAAATGGACCTCAAAAGCAAGCTGGGGTAGCAATTCTCATATCAGACAGATTGGATTTTAAACTAAAGACTGTAGTCAGAGACACAGAAGGGCACTATACTATTCTTAAAGGATGTATCCAACAAGTGGATATGACAATTATAAATATATATGCCCCCAACAGGGGAGCAGCAAAATACACAAGCCAACTCTTAACCAGAATAGAGAGACATATAGATAAAAATACGTTAATAGTAGGGAACCTCAACACTCCACTATCAGAAATAGAACACCCATGCAAAAAATCGACAAAGAAACAAGGGCTTTGAATGCCATACTCGACAAGTTGGACCTCATAGATATATATAGAACACTACAACCCAGAACCAAAGAATACTCATTCTATTCTAATGCCCATGGAACATTCTCAAGA
>NW_023250285.1:2425-2956 GCF_002007445.2 Ailuropoda melanoleuca
GGGTCACAAAACAGGTCTCAACCGATACCAAGAGACTGAAATTATTCCCTGCATATTCTCAGACCACAACGCTTTGAAAGTGGTACTCAACCACAAGGAAAAATTTGGAAGGAACTCAAACACTTGGAGACTAAGAACCATCCTGCTCAGGAATGACTCGATAAACCAGGAAATAAAAAATCAATTTAAACAATTTATGGAGACCAACAAGAATGAAAACACAATGGTCCAAAACCTATGGGACACTGCAAAGGCAGTCCTAAGGGGGAAATGCATAGCCATCCAAGCCTTACTCAAAAGAACAGAAAAATCTATAATGCAGTTTTTATATTCTCACCTCAAGAAGCTGGAACAGCAACAGAGGGACAGACCTAATCCATGCACAAGGAAGCAGTCGACCAAGATTAGAGAAGAAATCAATGAATTAGAAAGCAGGAGAACAGTAGAGCAGATCAACAGAACTAGAAGCTGGTTCTTTGAGAGAATCAATAAAATTGACAGACCACTGGCAAGACTTATCCAAAAGAATAG
>NW_023250285.1:3058-3332 GCF_002007445.2 Ailuropoda melanoleuca
TGGAAGGATTATTAGAAACTTTTATCAACAGCTTTATGCCAATAATTTAAACAAACTGGAAGAGATGGAGGCCTTCCTGGAAACCTATAAACTACCAAGACATGAAACAGGAAGAAATTGATTTTTTAAACAGGCCAATTATTTATGAAGATATTGAAACAGTGATAAAAACTTTCCAAAAAAACAAAACTCCAGTCCGGATGGTTTTCCTGCAGAATTCTACCAAACATTCAAAGAAGAAATAATACCTATTCTCCTAAAGCTATTTCAAAAA
>NW_023250286.1:0-853 GCF_002007445.2 Ailuropoda melanoleuca
TCCGGGGGCACTTGGGGAGTCCGAACTCTCCATAAAACCACTGCAGTTTCACATTCCAGTGTCAGCTCTTCATATCTCAGCAAATCTTTTCTAACAAGTTTGGTTCACTTCTGTACTGTTGATTTGCTCTGGCAGAACGTGGTCAGGTACCATTTTTGCCTCAACACCCCAGCTCTCAGTCAGACTATGCAACCGTGTGCTGTAATTTTCTATTTATTTCTGCTTATCCAACTAAAACATCTTGAGTGGCTCCATGGCTCAAATAACACTTATCCTTAGCAACAATAAAAGTCTAAGTGTTTTCATTTGTGTTTAGAAAAAGATCTGCTGCTCTCTTATGCAATATTTCTAAATCTAAAAAAATATGTAAAATAATTATATTGTCTTATCCTTAGTGGCTTATATATTTGTCTCTTTGGAAGGACTAAAAACTCCTGAAAAGCTCAATCTAGGTCTTTTCATTTTTGTATATTTGGTGTATGGCAATGACTGTTGGCTAGGTTAAACTGATGTATGCTTATAATTTAACATTACACAGTATGTATATTTTTAAGTATGACAGAGCATGGATTCTACCTTTATGTTGATGCTTCAGGATTGATTTTTTTTTTTTTTTACCATACTGGTTAACACTATTGGTTAACCCTTTTTTCTTAGTCCCTTTACTGAGAAGTCTCAGAAGTCTTAATTTGCATCACTGTCAACATCTTAATATCACAATTGCATATTGTTTAAAATTATAGACATATCATTTCTTTAATCCAGCAAGGAAAAAAATTCCATCTCATCTTTTCAGAAGAATGCATAAAAACTGCTAAAGAGGGGGTGAAAGAGAGTAAATATCAGAGGGGAA
>NW_023250286.1:1043-1199 GCF_002007445.2 Ailuropoda melanoleuca
CGCCCTGAGCCGAATGCAGGCGCTTAACCGCTGTGCCACCCAGGCGTCCCTGGCTTGTCATTTTCATGGTACTCCCAAATCAAATTTGTGATGGCAGGTAGCATGCCTTGCATCCAAAATATTTGATTTTTGTGCTGTGGGCCGCATATCAGCTGG
>NW_023250287.1:0-671 GCF_002007445.2 Ailuropoda melanoleuca
TGCGAGTGTTGAACCATGCTTGCATCCCACGTATGAATCCCACTTGGTCATGATGGATAATCCTTTTAATGCACTGTTGGATTTTGTTAGCAAGGATCTTGTTGAGGATTTTGGCGTCCATATTCATTAGGGAAATCGGTCTGTAATTCTCCTTTTGAGGGGGTCTTTGCCTGGTTTGGGGATCAAGGTAATATTGGCCTCATAGAATGAGTTTGGTAGCTTTCCTTCTGTTTANTCCTTCTGTTTCTATTTTTTGAAATAGCTTTAGGAGAATAGGTATTATTTCTTCTTTGAATGTTTGGTAGAATTCCCCAGGAAAACCATCTGGGCCTGGAGTTTTGTTATTTGAAAGGTTGTTTATCACTGACTCAATTTCTTCATAGTGAATTGGCCTGTTTAAGAAATTTATTTCTTGGGGCGCCTGGGTGGCACAGCGGTTGAGCGTCTGCCTTCGGCTCAGGGCATGGTCCCGGCGATCTGGGATCGAGCCCCACATCAGGCACCTCCGCTGTGGGCCTGCTTCTTCCTCTCCCACTCCCCCTGCTTGTGCTCCCTCTCTCTCTCGCTGTCTCTGTCTCATTCGAATAAATAAAAAAAATCTAAAAAAAAAAAAAAGAAATCTATTTCTTCCTGTTTCAGTCTTGGTAGTTTATAGGTTTCCAGGAAGGCCT
>NW_023250288.1:0-294 GCF_002007445.2 Ailuropoda melanoleuca
TGAGGCCAATATTACCTTGATCCCCAAACCAGGCAAAGACGCCATCAAAAAAGAGAATTATAGACCGATTTCCCTAATGAATATAGATGCCAAAATTCTCAACAGGATCCTGGCTAATAGAATCCAACAGTACATTAAAAGGATTATCCATCATGACCAAGTGGGATTCATCCCTGGGATGCAAGGGTGGTTCAACATTCGCAAATCTANGTCAGTGTGATACATCATATCAACAAGAAAAGAGTCAAGAACCATATGATCCTCTCAACAGATGCAGAAAAAGCATTTGACAAA
>NW_023250288.1:478-914 GCF_002007445.2 Ailuropoda melanoleuca
CCACTATTATTCAACATAGTACTAGAAGTCCTCGCAACAGCAATCAGACGAGAAAAAGGGATCAAAGGTATCCAAATCAGCAAAGAAGAAGTCAAACTGTCTCTCTTCGAAGATGACATGATACTCTATATGGAAAACCCAAAAGAATCCACTCCCAAACTACTAGAAGTTATAGAGCAATTCAGTAATGTGGCGGGATACAAAATCAATGCTCAGAAATCAGTTGCATTTCTATACACGAATAACGAGACTGAAGAAAGAGAAATTAGGGAATCCATCCCATTTAAAATAGCACCAAAAATCATACATTACCTTGGAATTAACTTAACCAGAGATATAAAGGATCTATACTCTAGAAACTACAAATCACTCTTGAGAGACATTGAAGAACACAAAAAAAGATGGAAAAATATTCCATGCTCATGGATCAGAAGAA
>NW_023250289.1:0-904 GCF_002007445.2 Ailuropoda melanoleuca
AAAGAACATCAAGTGTCATGAGTATGAGTGCATGAAAGAAAAGTTTCAGCAATTTTGAGGACTCAGCGCCAATCTTATGGGTAATAAAGAAGCGCATCCAGGAAAACATCTCCAGCTAACATCAGACATTCGGGACCCATTTTCCACATTGGGTGTATCGGCCTGGGAAGGATCCAGCACTTAGAACGAAGAAACATAGTGTCAAGATAAAGCNGTGCGAAGATAAAGCCCTTGAAGTCACATTGGCCTTATAGAACGTGGAACAAAAATCAAGGTGCTTTGTTACCGTGAGTGAAACACGATGAGCACAGCACTGAGAAACAAAATTTGGCCAAACCAGCCTCCAATGCAATGTTTGCTTCATGGGTAAATCCCATTAAAACTGCTGGTGGCAATGGAACGAAAATGCCTAAACCATTTCTGTCAGAAACAACACTGTGCAGTGGCCGTCTTAGCACTATCATCATCCTTCGTGAATAGGGAATCAGGAGGGAAATTGTTCACGGAAGCCTGACGAGAGTGCCATATAGTGGTCTCTGGGACACCACACAATCCAGGGAAATATCAACGAACATCATCTCACTTAAATAAGGGAGTCTAAATGAAAACGTTCAAGAATTTCGAGGACTCAGCGCCCTTCTTATTGGTATTAAAGAAGAGCGTCCAGGATAACACCTCCAGCTAACATCCGCATTTCCTTGGGACCCAGATTCCCCATTGGGTAAATGTGCCTTGGAAGCATCCAGCACTTAGAACCAAGAAACAAAGTGCGAAGATAAAGCCCTTGAAGTCACATCGGCCNTCTTGACGGCACAATGGCCTTTTGGAAGGTAGAACAGGAATCAAGTTGCTTTGATACCGTGAGTGAACCCCGACGAACACCGCACTGAGAGACAAAATTTGG
>NW_023250290.1:0-155 GCF_002007445.2 Ailuropoda melanoleuca
AACAAAATTTGGCCAAACCAGCCTCCAATGCAATGTTTGCTTCATGGGTAAATCCTATCAAACTGCTGGTGACAATGGAACGAAAATACCTAAAACATTTCTGTATAAACAACACTGTGCAGAGGCCGTCTTAGCACTATCATCATCCTTCGTGT
>NW_023250290.1:421-580 GCF_002007445.2 Ailuropoda melanoleuca
GAATGAGCCTTGGAAGCATCCGGCACTTAGAAGCAAGACACAAAGTGCGAAGATAAAGCCCTTGAGGTCACATCGGCCTTATAGAATTTGGAAAAAAAAAAAGTGCTTTGTTACCGTGAGTGAAACACGATCAGCACAGCACTGAGAAACAAAATTTGG
>NW_023250291.1:0-1510 GCF_002007445.2 Ailuropoda melanoleuca
GGAAGTAACCACACGTTGGGCCAACCCTTCAGGATTGAAGTGTGACTCTTGATGGGTTTGGATAAAGGCGGAATTTTATATGGCTGGAATAAAGAGGGAGGAACGAAAGGTGGTAGAACAAAATAGGAAGGAGCAGCGGGGGGGCATGGAGGCATGAGGTAGGGGATGATGTACAAGTCGGACTCTTTGAAATGCAGTGGGAGAGCTGAAGGCAAAGTGAGGGAAAGCATGGACTTTTGGAGGCAGTGGATGGAAGATCCTCCTATATTTAGTTCTATAAACATTTGAGATGGGAAGAATGGAGGGACACGATCCCCATGTCTGGGTGTCTGCACTCATCTTTCCAAATGAGTGATGGGGGCCGTATCTCTTTTCACACTTGCAGAAGAGGCCATATCCTTTCATATACATCAGTGCAGTGGAGCAGGGCATGCAGGTGAGAATAAGACCACTGCAGGGGCTGAAGAAACATGTAAATAAGAACGGCAGCCAAAGGCTGAAGAACCCCATATCCACTGAGGAGTCAGTTTAGGTGAAGAGGAATTATTATTTTGATTTTGCGACTTCCTGCTGCTAATGGTTGTGTTACATGCTCTAAAAGACGTAAGAAACATAAGTTGGATACATTATATATGTAATGTATTTTGTAAATATAAGTTGTTATAAGAAATATAAGTTGGGTGCAGAGGGGTTTGAAGAAACAGAGTGGGTCTCCCCTGGCTTTGCCATTAGCATTACAAAAAAATTAAACCAATGCGGAGTGGAGGATACACGCTCATGTAAATTAATGACAGCAGCTGCATTTTGGTATTTTGCTGTACTTGCTGAAGGTTTTCCCAGTTTCAGGCTAAGAAAACTGTATGTCATATGATTTTTACCTTCAGAGTCTTGGTTATTGGGCTGAAAGTTCATTTTGCAAGTAAATAGTATTATCTGTACCATGTTATTCCTGCTCAGGGCTTAAGACCAAATGAAGTTACCGTTACACGAATAATCTTCGAAAGAGAACAGAAAAGATCTGTTTGCAATTACTTTATTCAGTTAAGGAGAACTTTCCTTAGCAACTAAATACAAAACATCCCAATTTTATGTAATCTGCAGATTTAACTGCAGTCCACAAAAACTGCAATCAATTTTTAAAAACCCGATCACTGAGTAGATCTGCAGAGCACAGGCTGGTAATGCAGGACATATGGTTTGGCTGTGTTGACGTCTGAACTCTTTGTAATTTTGCATTTGAAACCCTATCAGGTATTTTTGAGGCAGAAACTGAGTATAATTAACTTGCTATGGCTCTTCGTAGTTGCAATTAGAGTGGAATCAGATAAGCATGTCTGTTGGATGACAAAAAAAGGGAGCATTTACATATTAGAGTCTCTTGGTTAAAGCCCCAGGAAGACAATTGTAGAGAAATGCACTGATCACCCAATAGGCTTCTTTGGAAATAGTGGCCCCTTTTGGAGGATGAGAACAGCAGAAATTACAGCTGAAGCTGTGTTAGACATCACCA
>NW_023250292.1:0-4148 GCF_002007445.2 Ailuropoda melanoleuca
TTCGGAAAGCGATGGAAGGGGGCGGAACAGGGAGCCCGCGAGCTATCACCACTCGATGCCCAAGTAATATCGGAGGCCCGGCACGGATGCTGAACGTGAGATGCTCAGGATTGGCTCAGAGTCTAGAGATTACCACTGGCTTCTGACTCTGAAACTAGAGGGTGAGCATTGCCAAGTCTTATCGCCTCTCTGGGCCTCAGTTTCCCCATTTCTACAAAGGTGATCATTAACACCCTCCCTGACTCTCCCATAAGCCGGTTGCAGATGCAAAGCTCCCAAGAAGGCTTGAGCTGTGGGATTCCGGAGGTGACCGGGGAGCAAAACTGTGGCTTTTTCAACTGACCATTTGCTGAGTCCTTACTGTGGGCTCGAGACTGTGCTAAATGCTTACAAGCATGTTCAGGGCCAGCTTCGGAGGCAGGCCACCAATGGAGTCACATAAGGCCCACACTCAGAAGGTGCTATATTTGGGGGTTAAGGGCTCTGTGGTCACCATCTTGAAATGCTCAATAATTTTATCTTGAATTTAGCTTTAGTAAGTAAAGACTGATAGGGCAATGAAATACGTGCTGGGGGCTTGGAGCCTTGGCTTACACTCGGCCCAGGGGCACTTAAGTCTTGGGTGGGATCCCAGGCACCTGCAAGGATCTGCACTCACCCAGAAAGTGGCCCTGTGCCTGAGGAAGCACACCATTCACTAGCAAATGAACACCACCATGACAGGCCAAGGGAGGGACTGTGGAAGAAGGGGAAAAGCTTTATTCTTGCTTTTTGAACAAGGAGCCCCGCATTTTCATTTTGCAAATTAAGTAGCCACCCCCAGGGTAAGCCCAAAACATCCCTACAAGGAATGTGCTTATTTTATTCCTTTTTACAGGCAAGAAAGTTGGTCTTAGAAGGTACATCACCCAAGGTAAGATAGCTGGAAATAGCTTAGGCAGAATTTGAACCCAGATCAATTTGACCCCCGAGTCTGTGGCCTCAACACTGGGCTACAGGAAGTCAGGTGACACATAAGTGGGGCACACCTTCGGGGCAGCAGCCCCTGACGCTCTCCAGCCACGATCGAGGCCATCACAACTCATACCAGCATCAGCCTCTCGCCGGGAGGGAGAAGGCAGAGCCTAGTGAGGTCTTACCAGGGCATTAGGAAAGCCCTCACACCTCCAAATCTCTTTTCTGTCACCTGGGCACCTGCCGGACCCAGTAGGATGAGGCTTTCTTCTGGCTGTGAGATTCCACTGTCTCCAGGAACCTGAGTGAGCTCCAGAAAAGACCTACAGGGAGCACACTGCAGCAGAACCACCTACAAGCTTTGGACACTCCTCGACTCCCTCAGACCTCAAATGCCCCATCTTAAAATGGGAGTGAAAATACTTACGTGGAAGCTCTTTACAAATGAAGGTGGTACAATTCTCAGCAGCCACCACCTGACTTTGCCTGCATTGACTGGCAAGGACTGGCCAGAAGTGGGCTACTTTCACCATATGGATGACTTGTCTATGCAAGAACTAACAAACTATGGGCACTGGGCACTAGAAATGTGCACAATCATGCCTTTGGTGGGGAAGTATCAAGAAAAAGCCCTAAGAGGGGCGCCTGGGTGGCACAGCGGTTAAGTGTCTGCCTTCGGCTCAGGGCGTGATCCCGGTGTTATGGGATGGAGCCCCACATCAGGCTCCTCCGCTAGGAGCCTGCTTCTTCCTCTCCCACTCCCCCTGCTTGTGTTCCCTCTCTCGCTGGCTGTCTCTATCTCTGTCGAATAAATAAATCTTTAAAAAAAAAAAGAAAAGAAAAAGCCCTAAGAGAAACCCAGGGTACAGAGGAATATTGCTGGGCGTCCAGATGCTCCCGGTGTTCCCCATCCAGACCCCTTCCGGCCATGCTCACAGTCACTCTCTAAGCCGAGCTCATCAGTCACAAAGGATGGGGGTGGTGGGGAAATGAAGCCCAACCCATAGCTTTGATTCCAGGATGAAGGAAATAAGCAGAATTGAGCAGGGTCACACTGGTAGGAGTGGCCAGAAGCTGGTCATAGGTTTACCTCACCCCACAACCACCCTCCACTCCTTCTGTTGGATCTCACATTCCACCAACACTAGGTGGCAATGTTCCCTCATCCCAATTCCATTTGAGCAGCCCCCTTTTTAAGCCATGCAAACCCTAATGATATAGGAGAACCAAGAACCACCCCAAAGGTCTCTTCCTCTGATCCTGAAGACTTATGAAATGCAGAAGAAAAAAAACCTCAGCAGTATTTATCTGTGATGGTTGCTATTGTGAATTCTCTCTCCTCTCACTTTGGATCTTGGTATTTCTCTTCCGCTTTGGCCTGTAGTGCAGCCTAAAACCTGCTACCAAAGTGCCTGCTTNGTCTCTTCCTCTGATCCTGAAGACTTATGAAATGCAGAAGAAAAAAACCTCAGCAGTATTTATCTGTGATGGTTGCTATTGTGAATTCTCTCTCCTCTCACTTTGGATCTTGGTATTTCTCTTCCGCTTTGGCCTGTAGTGCAGCCTAAAACCTGCTACCAAAGTGCCTGCTTATTGAGAGGAGCCTGACAGAGCCACATTTGCCACCATCCTTGATTCCAAGTGTCTGCGACAGGGACGTTCACATTAGAGGCCCCTAGATCTTTGTTAAGTCCGGACAGTGGACAACATTTTTGGACTCTGACTCCCCTGGCACAAAGCCCTCTCCTTCCTTCCCCCCCAATATTGATTGATTGATTGATTGATTGATTGATTGGAGTGGGGGAGAGGAGCAAAGGGAGCAGAGAGAGAGAATCCTATGCAAACTCCGTGCTGAGCACAGAGCCCAACGCAGGGCTGGATCCCAGGACCCTGAGATCATAACCAAGAGTCAGACACTTAACTGACTATGCCACCCAGGCGCCTCTCCCTCTATTTTTAATTCTAATAGTTATTGAAATAATTGCAGATCTATATGCAATTATAACAGAGAGATCCTGTATATCGTTTACCCAATTTCCCTCAATGGTAACATCATGCAAAACTAAATTTTACAACCAGGATACTACAATGATACAAGCTACCTATCTCGTTCAGAGTCCTCAGGTTTTTTTTTGTACTCATTTGTGTGTGTGTGTGTGTGCCTGCAGTTAAAATTCTGTACACTTTACCACACGAGTGGGTCCATGTGTCCACCACAGTTAAGGTACCCCATCACCACAAGGATCCCTCCTGCTACCCTTCTAAAGCCACACTTAACCTATCTCCTCTCCATCCCCATTCCTAACCCCTGGCAAAGATTAATTGGTCTCCATTTCTTTCTTTTTTATTTTTTAAGCCACATCCCCATTTCTATAAATTTGTCATTTCAATGTTATATGAATGGAATATATACTATGTAACCTTTGGGGATTTTTTTATTCAGCATTATTCCCTGGAGATTCACACAAGTTCCCGCATGGATCAATAGTTTATTCCTTGTAATTTCTGAGTGGCTATCCATGGTGTGGGTGTACCACTGTCTGTTCAAGCATTCACCCACTGAGAGCTATCTGCGTAGTTTCCAGTTTGGGGCTGTTAATAATAAGGCTGCTATGAACGTTCGTGTACTCCTCTCTCCTTTTTGATCGCTAATTGATACAGATGCTCTTACTTCACGGAGATCTTTGTTTCTGCTGTGGCAAACATGACTTGTCACCACACCATCCTTTCCATGCCAGCTCCTAGTGGCTTCAGATAATGTGCCCAGATGCTCCCCTACATTTATTTATCACCAGACAGGAACCTCCAAGCCTTTCCCCTTAAAAAAATAAAATAGAACAAACGTGAGTTTGGGAGCCAGACAACCTGGGCTCACACTGCAAGAGCTCTGTCATTTAGAGCTGTGAAATGCCCGGCAAGTCACTGAACCCTCTGAGACTGTTTCATAACCATCATAACAAAGCAGCTAATAGTTGTTATGGTGGGAGTGTGAGGTCATAGTTGAAAACAGAACTCAGGTGCCATGCTGCCTGGGTTTGCATCTCGACTGTACCACTTGTTGACTATGTGATCTCAGGCAAGTTATTTAACCTCTGTGCCTCAGTTTTCTCTTCTGTAAATGGGCATGCTAACAGTGCCTATCTCAGGGAGCTGTTGCGAGGACTGAATTAGTCTACATAAAGCGTTCAGAGCAG
>NW_023250293.1:0-181 GCF_002007445.2 Ailuropoda melanoleuca
TTGCTGCCTGTGTTCTTCTCAAGGATTTTGATGGATTCCTATCTCACATTTAGGTCTTTCATCCATTTTGATTCTATTTTTGCATATGGTGTAAGGAAATGGTCCAGTTTCATTCTTCTGCATGTGGCTGTCCAATTTTCCCAGCACCATTTGTTGAAGAGACTGTCTTTTTTTCCATTGG
>NW_023250293.1:286-561 GCF_002007445.2 Ailuropoda melanoleuca
GGTCTGATCATACTGTCTTGATGACTATAGCTTTGTAATAAAGCTTGAAGTTTGGGATTGTGATGCCACCGGCTTTGGTTTTCTTTTTCAATGTTCCCTTTGCTATTTGGGGTCTTTTCTGGTTCTATACACATTTTAGGATTATTTGTTCCAGTTCTGTGAAAAAACTTGGTGGTATTTTGATAGGGATTGCATTGAATGTGTATATTGCTCTGGGTAACATAGACATTTTCACAATATTTGTTCTTCCAATCCATGAGCATGGAACGTTTTTC
>NW_023250294.1:0-1119 GCF_002007445.2 Ailuropoda melanoleuca
CCAGCACACTATTCCTCCCTCTTTGCTTCTCTGGTTTTCTTTCTCCCTCCTAGAGTCCTGACAGCTTTGCCAAAATTTCTCAGCCCAAAACTTTTGTAGCCACAGCACCACCTAGAGTCCATCTCTGAGATGGGCCAACCCTAGAGCAGCTGACCGCTGTCCAGCCCAGCCCAGCCCAGCCCGGCTCTACCCTGTGTTTTGGACCCATCTTTGGGTCCTCACACCTCGTCTTCCTGGCTTTGAGACCTCACCATCTCTACAACCGTCTAAGTATCTGGTGGAGACTTTAAAACAGACAACTACAGCATACAGAGAGGGTCAGTAAATGTGGGATCTTCCTCTAACATTTGGCCTCGCTGTCTTTCCCTTCCTCTTTCTAGCTCTGTTCCTCACTATTCAACATCAGCTATAATTTCAGTTGGCTTACAGTACATCAAATAGCCGATGAGCGATAACGGTATTTAAGGACCCATGCAGGGTTCTTCCACAAGAGGAACTTCCGGAGCTACTAAAACTATGTGAACTATGCAAGTCTTTCCCTGAGTCTTAGCTCCCATTGCTCTTTCTCTAAAAACACAGGCTTCGCTCTGGAAGTTTGGACCAAGTGCCTTTAAGATTGTTCCGGTCTTTCCAACCCGTGTGCGGAGATTTAGGTGCAGGATTCTTGGTGCAACGTGTACGTATTGGCGAATATGTAGAAAGAGCCTACCTGCGCGACAGTAGAAAACNGGAGATTTAGGTACAGGATTCTTGGTGCAACGTGTACGTATTGGCGAATATGTAGAAAGAGCCTACCTGCGCGACAGTAGAAAACTGGCTGGTGGAGCACGGCCCGTGCTCCTGTCTGAGAGCTCGCAGCCACCAGACGTGACACACGCTGGCGCTTTATCATAATGCGAGGGCATACTCGCAAGCTATTGTGGGGGAGAAAACAGGTCGCGTCGTGTATAGGCACTATTATCTCGACCGTATGAAATAAAAATACAAGTGGGGAGAGGTTACAAGAGAAGGCTCAAAGCTCTTTGGTGGTTGTTCAGAAGATTTTTTCCCCCATTTCTCTGTTTCCTAAAATATTTGTAAAGATCTTGGTTTTTATTTACAATGAGGTGCTAGAATTAA
>NW_023250295.1:0-174 GCF_002007445.2 Ailuropoda melanoleuca
ATTCCTGTTCCACCTTCCATAAGGCCGTCGTGACTTCAAGGGCTTTCCCCTCACACATTGTTTCTTGGCTCCAAGCGCTGAATTCTCCCCAGTCCCCTACACCCAATGTGGAATCGGGGTCCCCAGTGAAAAGGCTGCTGTTCCCTGGAGGTGTTTTCCTGGACGCTCTGCTTT
>NW_023250295.1:305-396 GCF_002007445.2 Ailuropoda melanoleuca
ATTCCGCGACCACTTTCCCCCATGTTTCCCCATTCACGAAGGGTGATGATACTGCTAAGATGGTCCCTGTACGGTGTTGTTTCTGACGGAC
>NW_023250295.1:612-793 GCF_002007445.2 Ailuropoda melanoleuca
CTTTCCCCTCACACTTTGTTTCTTGGTTCTAAGGGCGGGATCCTCCCCAGGCCCCCACACACAATGTGGAATCGGGGTCCCCACTGAAAAGGCTGGTGTTAGCTGGAGGCGTTTTCCTGGACGCTCTGCTTTATTACCCATGAGAAGGGCGCTGAGTCCTCGAAAATCCTGAACCTTTTCA
>NW_023250296.1:0-838 GCF_002007445.2 Ailuropoda melanoleuca
AACATTTTAGTTTTCCACTCTTAATTATGATGATGAAATCAAAGACAACAGAAATGTGATAAAGTCTTTAATATGTTTCCAAAGTAACTTTGAAGAAATTGACACTATAGAAGAAAAAAACTTAAAAATGTATTGCTAATGTCTTCAGAAAGGTAGGAAAACATATTACATCTGTGAAATAAGAAAATGATGGTAGTTTAAAAAAGGAATATTCAAAAACTAATAAAGAAGTCTTCTAAATAAATATAGATATCCAGAAATGAAAAATTCAATAGAAAATTTGAAAATGAAGTTAAGAAACTCTCCAAGAAAGGGAGCAAAATGATAAAGAAATGGAAAGCAAGGAAAAATATATGAAATTAGAGAATCAAGCAAGATAGTTAACACATGGATAATGCAGGCTGAAAGAGATGAGAGACAGGGAAAATGGAAGTACAGAAGCCATTAATAAAATAATTTAAGAAAAAAATTTAAAACTGAAAGACACAAATTTCTAGAATGAAGTTTGACAAAGTATTTGGATGAAGGGATGAAAATAAACCCTCTTGAAGGTAAATCATCATGATATTTCACAGCACTGGGATGAGGCAGGGAAGTTACTTTATACATAATGAGTATTCAGATAGTCTGAGAGAACTCAGGAGTAGCAATGGAATTCAGACAAATCANATCAGACAAATCAACAATCCCATCAAATTCAAAGGAAAATACTTACAACTTTACCTAAACCATAAATCAAAAATAAGAGTAATAAAAATAAGAGTAACAAGACTTTTATAGACACCTGAATTTTCAAAACTATTACCTCTCCTATATTTATTTGCTGAGAAATTAACAG
>NW_023250297.1:0-1732 GCF_002007445.2 Ailuropoda melanoleuca
TCAGTAGAATGGGGTAATTGCCCCCAAAGGGCCTAGATTGTCTTCCAATGTTAAACTAAGTAACTTACAGATTCTGTGATATTTGCTTAGTTTCCTTGTCACTAAGTTCATATTAGTATCATCTAAATTATGTTTTGTTTTCAGTGTGAATTGAGATAATGTATGTAAACAACTATTCATATTTGCAAGTAGTATGAGACTTGAATAAAGTATTCATTCAGAATGCATACATTCAAAAACTCCAGATTTAATGTAGGAAACTTTGTTAATAAACCAGTTGTTCTTTTCTGAATGATATCCAAAGTGCAATTTAATGAATTCAATTTTTTCTTCTTAAAATTCTTAATTAACTGCAAAAATAGTCATTCCATAGAGTATATCTTCTAAGCGTATCAATGTAATTCAACATTGGATCCTACATAGGTAGTTATTTTGCCCTTTCTTATGTGTCGGGACATATCTGATGTACATACAAGATGCTGTATCAAATGCTCCGGATTAGTTCCTGTTGGTGAACATTAAAAGTTGGTAATAGCATTACTAACAACCCAGGAGTGAGGATTACCCAATGTTTCCTCAAATTAACCTTGATGAAAGGGAACTCATACTTTTGGCTCACGTTTTATCTGTATATCTCTGCCATTATGACTCCATCTGTGTGCCCACTGGGTCAGCAGTAGCATAGCCAAAGCTTGCTGATATTTACACGTAGCTTCTTTCTATTGATTATTGAGTTTCTCCTCTGAGGTGGGTACTGTTTGGTGGATATTAGCATGAGATACAAAGATTTTCACCCTCCGTGTCCACTTTGGTATGTATTTCACATACATCTATAGACTTCCTTATCTCCCTTCTTTCAAGTTTGCTATTTCCATTCACTGACCAACTATCCAAGCCTTTCAGCAAAGTACAGAAGTCCATGCATATCCNGGGGAACTCATCATGTTTTATCTGTATATCTCTGCCATTATGACTCCATCTGTGGGCCCACTGGGTCAGCAGTAGCATAGCCAAAGCTTGCTGATATTTACACGTAGCTTCTTTCTATTGATTATTGAGTTTCTCCTCTGAGGTGGGTACTGTTTGGTGGATATTAGCATGAGATACAAAGATTTTCACCCTCCGTGTCCACTTTGGTATGTATTTCACATACATCTATAGACTTCCTTATCTCCCTTCTTTCAAGTTTGCTAGGTCCATTCACTGACCAACTATCCAAGCCTTTCAGCAAAGTACAGAAGTCCATGCATATCCACATACATCAGGCAACCTCTCTTTCCACACAAAGTTAACAACCAAGGGCACCGTCCGTTATGGGAATTTTCCTTCACTCCTTCACCCTTATTTATTTATTTATTTATTTAGTCCCCTGATATGTGAGGCTTATTTATTTATTTATTTATTGAGTCCCCTGATGTGTGAGGCTGTTGTACCACTGTATTCTACTTCTGGTTAGTACCAACTTGCCCAGCAATCCATCCATACACNGCCTCTCTTTCCACACAAAGTTAACAACCAAGGGCACCATCCATTATGGGAATTTTCCTTCACTCCTTCACTCTTATTTATTTATTTATATATTTATTTATTTATTTAGTCCCCTGATATGTGAGGCTTATTTATTTATTTATTTATTTATTTATTTATTGAGTCCCCTGATATGTGAGGCTGTTGTACCACTGTATTCTACTTCTGGTTAGTACCAACTTGCCCAGCAATCCATCCATACACC
>NW_023250298.1:0-179 GCF_002007445.2 Ailuropoda melanoleuca
TAACATAGTTAAAATGTCCATGCTACCCAGAGCAATCTACACTTTCAATGCTATCCCGATCAAAACACCGATGACATTTTCTCAAAAGAACTGGAACAAATAGTCCTTAAATTTGTATGGAACCAGAAAAGGCCCCAAATCGCCAAGGAACTGTTGAAAAGGAAAAACAAAGCTGGGGG
>NW_023250298.1:436-753 GCF_002007445.2 Ailuropoda melanoleuca
CACACCATACACAAAAATAAACTCCAAATGGATGACAGACCTCGATGTGAGACAGGAATCCATCAAAATCATAGAGGAGAACATAGGCAGCAATCTATACGACATCGGCCAAAGTAACCTTTCTCATGACACATCTCCAAAGGCAAGAGAAACAAAAGATAAAATAAACTTGTGGGACTTCATCAAGATAAAAAGCTTCTGCACAGCCAAGGAAACAGCCAAAAAAACTAAGAGAGGCAGCCCACTGAATGGGAGAATATATTTGCAAATGACAGTGCAGATAAAAGACTGGTATCCAAGATCTACAAAGAACTTCT
>NW_023250299.1:0-163 GCF_002007445.2 Ailuropoda melanoleuca
GACCCCATCAAAAAGGAGAATTACAGACCGATTTCTCTAATGAATATGGACGCCAAAATCCTCAACAAGCTTCTGGTTAATAGAATCCAACAGTGCATTAAAAGAATTATCCATCATGACCAAGTGGGATTCATCCCTGGGATGCAAGGGTGGTTCAACATTC
>NW_023250299.1:626-1016 GCF_002007445.2 Ailuropoda melanoleuca
TGGCGGGATACAAAATTAATGCTCAGAAATCAGTTGCATTTCTGTACACGAATAATGAGACTGAAGAAGGAGAAATTAGGGAATCCATCCCATTTATATTAGCACCAAAAGCTATACATTACCTTGGAATTAACCAGAGATGTAAAGGATCTATATTCTAGAAACTATAAATCAAACTTGAAAGACATTGAAGAAGACACAAAAAGGTGGAAAAATATCCCATGCTCATGGATCGGAAGAATTAGCAGAGTTAAAATGTCCATGCTACCCAGAGCAATCTACACTTTCAATGCTATCCCCGATCAAAATACCAATGACATTTTTCAAAGAGCTGGAACAAATAGTCCTTAAATTTGTATGGAACCAGAAAGGCCCCGAATCGCCAAGGAA
>NW_023250299.1:1316-1432 GCF_002007445.2 Ailuropoda melanoleuca
AAGATAAACTCCAAATAGATGAAAGACCTTGATGTGAGACAGGAGTCCATCAAAATCCTAGAGGAGAACATAGGCAGCAACCTCTACGACATCAGCCAAAGCAACCTTTTTCATGA
>NW_023250300.1:0-2020 GCF_002007445.2 Ailuropoda melanoleuca
TTGCGTATAACACCCAGTGCACTATGCAATACGTGCCCTCCTTACTACCCATCACCAGCCTATCCCATTCCACCACCCCCCCTCCCCTTTGAAGCCTTCAGTTTGTTTCCCAGAGTCCACAGTCTTTCATGGTTCATTCCCCCTTCTCTTTACCCCCCCTTTCTTCTTCCCTTTCTTCTCCTACTGATCTTCCTGCTTATTATGTTCCATAAATGAGTGAAACCATATGACAATTGTCCTTTTCTGCTTGACTTATTTCGCTTAGCATTATCTCCTCCAGTCCCGTCCATGTTGCTGCATATGTTGAGAAGTCATTCTTTTTGATGGCTGAGTAATATTCCATTATATACATGGACCACAACTTCTTAATCCAGTCATCTGTTGAAGGGCATCTCGGCTCCCTCAAAATTTAGCTATTGTGGACAATGCTGCTATGAACATTGGGGTGCATAAAGCCCTTAACTACGTATCTTNAAGCACTTCTCTTAACTACGTCTGTATCTTTGGGGTAAATACCCAGTAGTGCAATGGCTGGGTCATAGGGTAGCTCAATTTTTAACTTTTTAAGGGACCTCCACACTGTTTTCCAGAGTGGCTGTACCAACTTGCATTCCCACCAACAATGTAGGAGGGATCCCCTTTCTCCACATCCTCTCCAACAATTGTTGTTTCTTGCCTTGTCTATCTTTGCCATTCTAACTGGCGTAAGGTGGTATCTCAGTGTGGTTTTGATTTGAATTTCCCTGATGGCTAATGATTTTGAACATTTTTTCATGTGTCTGTTAGCCATTTGTATGTCTTCATTGGANTGGTCCCAGAACGCCGGGATTACGCCCTGAACCGAAGGCAGACGCTTAATGACTGCGCTACCCAGGCGCTCCACAAATGTTGTTTCTTGCCTTGTCAATTTTTGCTATTCTAAGTGGTGTAAGGTGGTATCTTAGTGTGGTTTTCATTTGAATTTCCCTGATGGCTAATGATTTTGAACATTTTTTCATGTGTCTGTTAGCCATTTGTATGTCTTCATTGGAAAAGTGTCTGTTCATATCTTCTGCCCATTTTATGATTTGTTTATTTGTTTCTCGTGTATTGAGTTTGAGAAGTTCTTTGTAGATCTTGGATACCAGTCCTTTATCTGTGGTGTCCTTTGCAAATATATTCTCCCATTCCGTGGGCTGTCTCTTAGTTTTTTTGACTGTTTCCTTGACTGTGCAGAAGCTTTTTATCTTGACGAAGTCCCATAAGTTCATTTTTTCTTTTGTTTCTCTTGCCTTTGGAGATGTGTCATGAAAAANTGCTCTGGCCGATGTCATAAAGGTTGCTGCCTATGTCCTCCTCTAGGATTTTGATGGATTCCTGTCTCACATTGAGGTCTTTCATCCATTTGGACTTTATCTTTGTGTATGGTGTGAGAGAGTGGTCAAGTTTCATTCTTTTGCATGTAGCTGTCCAATTTTCCCAGCACCATTTATTGAAGAGACTGTCTTTTTTCCACCGGATGTTTTTTCCTGCTTTATCAAAGATTAGTTGCCCAAAGAGCCGAGGGTCCATTTCTGGGTTCTCTATTCTGTTCCATTGGTCGATGTGTCTGTTTTTGTGCCAGTACCATGCTGTCTTTGTGATCACAGCTTTGTAGTACAGCTCGAAATCCGGCATTGTGATGCCCCCAGCTTTGTTTTTCCTTTTCAACAGTTCCTTGGAGATTCGGGGCCTTTTCTGGTTCCATACAAATTTAAGGACTATTNACCTGTTTGTTCCAGTTCTTTGGAAAATGTCATTGGTGTTTTGATCGAGATGGCATTGAAAGTGTAGATTGCTCTGGGTGGCATGGACATTTTAACTATATTAATTCTTCTGATCTATGAGCGTGGAATATTTTTCCATCTTTTTGTGTCTTCTTCAATGTCTTTGAAGAGTGATCTGTAGTTTCTGGAATATAGATCCTTTATGTCTCTGGTTAAGTTAATTCCGGGATAACGTATGATTTTTGGTGCTATTGTAAATGGAATGGATTCCCTAA
>NW_023250301.1:0-172 GCF_002007445.2 Ailuropoda melanoleuca
CCGTTTAGATTGATAGAGATTATTGACAGATATGATTTTAATGTTGCCATTTCTCTTTAAAGTCTTTGTATGGGTTGTGACTTTCCGTTCTGTATCACTCTTGGGGCCTTTTTACCTTTATAGAGCCCCCCTTAATATCTCCTGTAGGGCTGGTTTCGTGGTTACGAAATTG
>NW_023250301.1:422-589 GCF_002007445.2 Ailuropoda melanoleuca
GATCTAATATTTGCGAATTGCACTATGACATGCCGTGGCGTAGGTTTGTCGTGGTTGAGCTTGGATGGGGTCCTCTCTGCCTTTTGGACACGAATACTTTTTTCCCTTGCTAGATTAGGGAAGTTTTCAGCTACAATTTGTTCAAATATCTCTTCTAGACCTCTGTT
>NW_023250302.1:0-616 GCF_002007445.2 Ailuropoda melanoleuca
CATCGAGAACCCGGTGCAATCTAGAAAACCTTTCCCCAGAAAACAAAAAGCTTATAAACTGTTGCACATGCACACAGAGAAGGAGAAAACATCCCACATTTCCAGTGGATTCAGAGACCACCTTGAGGTCCAGCCACAAAAGCCCCAAGGCCCACGAAACCTGGGACAGGAAGCCCCCGTCTAAAGTGCATGTTGTAATCAATTTGGATTTTCATACATCAGTTTTACACAAAGTGAGACCAACTTACATTTATAATTTAAGTAAACCCAGTACGCCAAGGTGTGCACAGTTCATTGAGCTGTGTAAAGGTTGTGTGTGCTGCCTGGGAACATGCCTGGCCTTTGGGACCAAGGGATTCCTCCAATGTTTGTTTGTTTGTTTCTTTCTTTCTTTCTTTCTTTCTTTCTTTCCTTTCTTTCTTTCTCTCCCTTTCTTTCTTTCTTTCTTTCTTTCTTTCTTTCTTTCTTTCTTTCTTTCTTTCTTTCTTTCTTTCTTTCTTCTTTCTTTTTTAAGACTTTATTTGTAAGTAATCTCTACACCCAACGTGGAGCTCAAACTCACAGCCCCGAGATGAAGAGTTGCAAGCTTCTCTGACTGAGCCAGCCAGGTGCCCCT
>NW_023250303.1:0-4590 GCF_002007445.2 Ailuropoda melanoleuca
GTCAAGCTTAAGTTTTAAACAGGAAAAGGCTGCTTGGAATGATTTTGAATTTTCCCTCGAACCTAACTGTAACTCTTGGGATGAAAAGACTAATCAGTGATGAAACATCACCTTTGACAAACGACAAGACATCATCCCAATCTCTATGTGATGGCACAAAGCCATCTAACTCTAAATGGTGGCCACACACCCATATCTTAGGCCCAGCTGAATAAACACTGTTAGATGCATATATTAAAAATACACAAAGAGTAAATATCACCTTTCATTTTATTGAAAGAGAGTTTCTAGGAAACAGCTCTTCAAAATACATTCATAAGCACTCAATGAACAGAGAAAATGGGATCCCCTGCAAAGTGCTCCAAGCTCAGAAACTAAGTACTTCCTTCACCAAATCCGGAACGCTGACAGCTATTACATAGGTTTTACTTCATGGCTCAACTAGAGAAAAGAGAAAAGCCCAGAAGATGGTGGGTTAATGAGAGGTTTTACCTCCAGTCCTGATGTGGATATGACATTTCTCCAAATGGACCTGCCGCTTCCTCTGAACGCTGTCAAGCTGCCTTCATGACTCAGATGAAGACGTTCAAAACCTCGGGTCTCACAGAGCCAGAGCAGAGAAGTGTTGTCAGCTTGGGAGAAGGCGGCTCCTCAGACCTAAAGCCTGCACACCTGCTGCGGTTTCTGGGAGAAGGGGAAACTCAGACGTGACTTTTAGTAGTAATTATCTTCCAGCCCATTATCCCCATTCCCAGGGACAGGGAGAACAATGCTGAAGTTGGGTAATGGCTCTGGGGCTTCCTAGCACCACACCTGTGCCTGAGGGAACAGGGAACACCCTGCTGAACTCATGGAACTGAACAAGGTCCATTACGTGCACTCTGTCAGAGGACAGGGGGCACCACACTGAATTTGGGGACCGTGCGGTCCTTACTCTCGCTTTTGCTGGGNGGTCCTTACTCTAGCTTTTGCTGGGGAACACGGGAAACCCTGGAATGTCAGCGACCCATCCCACAAAAGCTCTGCTTAGCGGGTGCCCTGGAATTCCTGGGTATGGGGCGTCCGGCCAGTTGATGGAGACTAGGAGACATTCAAGGCAAAAAGAAAACTCACCTGGGTCTCCATGATGAACTCTCACCACATGCCTTTCCAGAACCCTGCGTTTCACTCGGGGTGCCCCTACTTCCAGACCCCCCCATGGGCACACAGCACGCACTCACTCTGCCAGGAACTCCACAGGTTGACTCTCTCAGAGCTCCCTTTCCTTGGCTTCTGGTCTGCATTTGGGCTGCTCTGGGTCTGTGCAGAGATGTAGATCTACCCCCACAGGGTGACTGACTGGGGAGTGTGGTGCTTCCAGCCCCTTGAATATTGGGCAACTGCCCCATGACACACAACTCTGGGAGCGCAGGGGGGCAGGAGGCGCCTCCTTGGCTCGACAGCCTATGCAGGCATGACTAGCATCATGGGCAGGGCCCCAAACACACACACAAACACACACGGTCCCTTCTGCAGACCATTTTAGCTGCAGACCACCCTCAGGGCCCTACTCCTTCCCTTCTGCACCAACCCTCTCTGCAGCAGTGTGCCAGCTTCCTAGCAAGGTCAGCTGCTCTCAGAATGTTCCAGCCTAGGGCTTTAGGAAACGCAATGCTTTCATGCATGTCCCAGGCAATTTTAAGCACCAAAAGGAATGCTCATGCGGGAATAGCTACACCTTCTTGTCTCACCCATGGAGTGGATAGTGCTTCTCAGACCTTCAAAGCATCATTATAGGATGAGCCCATTTGTGCTGGAATCTATCTGCACATGCTTGGTTCTGCAGGGAAGGGGCCAGGAGGATCAGCCGGCCTTCTGTGCTGTTGCAGTTGTGAACCACGATCATTTATTTTTCACTTGAAAAGAAAGCATAGTGTTATTGTCGACACAATGTAGGAACCTTGTAAAATATTTTAGAGAGAAAGAAAGAGACCTTGATTCAAAACCAAGTCAGGACAGCTGCCTGGGAGACACAATCTTCCCAAAGAAAGGAGTGCTCCAGGGAAGGAACATTTAGGGCAGGGTTATATATTTGTTCTGTTTTTTGCTACGTACAGTTACACATCATGATGAGGAAGAAGATACCAGAAAGTGACAGAATTTTTCTTATATTTTCAGTATGTACAAGTCAGTATGACTTTAATCTTATGGGAGCCAGAGAGTTTCTTTTGTGTTCTCACCTTGATGTTGGCAAAGGCATTTTTTGGTTCTCTTTTTCTTTTTGATGCAGATGGACGATATGTTCTGAGGGCAGATATAGGGCCCATGCTTTGAGGGTTTGCCCGGTCATTTTGAGCCAGGAAAAATGTTAAAGGAGAGCTTCTCTGGGAGGCCAAAATCAGGGCACACAGATGGTATGAGATAAAAAATGACTCTTATCCTTATCATCACTATCAAATGGAGGAACTTGAGATGAAAGCAATTTTCCCATAGTACCGAGACATCAAAAGGACCCCTACAGAAGTTTACCTGCTCCATGGTCAACACAGGTAACAGAGGCGTTCAAGGTCTCTGTACTCCTCCCCTTGTCTTGCCCAAATCTCTGAAGCATAGGAAATATTACAGTCACAATTTTAGACATCTAAGAGATGTCTTGCACCATTCCCTTTGACTACAAAATAGAACAGAATAGCTCACTATTACAAGAAAGTGCACCTCGATACACTAAGAAGTTTTTTCTCTGCAACTTTTGCCTCATGGAAATTATAATCCTAACATAGAAACACTACCGTGGTTGGGAAGTAAATAACCAGAGGTAAGGGAATACTTTATCAATCTTAGAAGCATTGTCTCACTCTGTAAAAGAGGCTGAGTGTTTTTAAATAGTATTTCAGGACTTACAGTGCACTCTGAACAGACCAGAGCCTCCAGCAATTAAAAAGGACAGTTCTTTTAGTCACTTTAATATCAGAACAATAGTATAGTATGTCTATTCCTAGGGATCTTTAAGACTATTACTCAAAGGTCCTCCACTGAGGTAATTATCTTCATGATCATGATGGGCAGAGGTGAAAAGGGCAGCCAAATTCATTCCAGTTGGCCACGCAACAAGAAAATCCTAATATTTCCTAGGTTTAGAGATTGACAAGAGCAGAGGTAAGAGCGAAATTGTACCCTGTATGGAAGAACAAGGGGTTTGGAGTCAGTTTGGAGATCCCACTTAGGTTTCTGACACTAAAATCCTCTGTAATTCATATAATCTCTGAGCCCTTGTCTATTCATCTAGAAAATGGGACTCATTCTATCTACACCCTAGTTTAGAAGTTTAAGAGGNCACTTTAATATCAGAACAATAGTATAGTATGTCTATTCCTAGGGATCTTTAAGACTATTACTCAAAGGTCCTCCACTGAGGTAATTATCTTCATGATCATGATGGGCAGAGGTGAAAAGGGCAGCCAAATTCATTCCAGTTGGCCACACAACAAGAAAATCCTAATATTTCCTAGGTTTAGAGATTGACAAGAGCAGAGGTAAGAGCGAAATTGTACCCTGTATGGAAGAACAAGGGGTTTGGAGTCAGTTTGGAGATCCCACTTAGGTTCTGACACTAAAATCCTCTGTAACTCATATAATCTCTGAGCCCTTGTCTATTCATCTAGAAAATGGGGCTCATTCTGTCTACACCCTAGTTTAGAAGTTTAAGAGGCAGAATGCTACACAGAGCCAGTATGTAGTCTCCCAAGAGCAGGTGCTCAGGAAGCTATAATTACCATTAGGTCTATTTCTTTTCCAGATAAATGAACACATGTTGAAACCATTTTTCTAAAAGATGACTCCCAAGATGATTTTCAAACCTTAAGGAAGGTCAAGAAGATGCTATTCTGTCATAATTCTCTCAGAAATCATGTTGTTAGACTGGTGGGGAAAATAGCGCCATCTACACTAGGAGTGGGGAGCTTCCCATCTCCATATGGCTATGTTGACTCCCTTAACTCAATGCCACCAGAAAGGACAGCTGGAGGGAGTTTGGGGGGGACACCGGCCAAGACTGCCAGGGTTGGATGGGAAATGCAGAACTCTGATAGGAAGCTTAACTCCTTTGTACATTAGGATATTCAGTGCTCTTCAGAGACAAAGGGCCATTGTGTGTGAGCCCTGATGTAGAAAATGTGGCAAATATCCATTAGGATTCCCTCTCTGACCGTTAGGATATGCAGCAAAGTTACATTGAATTTTTAAACATGGAGGGACTTCCTGGTTTTCTTTTCATGAGGACTAGGGCTCTATTCCTTGGTGGCCTAAGAATACAATCTAGTTAATTTTAGCGTTTTAAATGTACACATGATTCATAGCCAGGCGTATCATCTGTTTGGGTAGTCTATGACCACTGGAAAATAATGTATTCTGCACTTATTATGGAATGTTCCATAGATGTCATTTAGGTCGCATTTGTTACCTTGTTTTGTCTGCTTTTTCTTTCAATTACTGAGAAAGGCATATTAAAATTACCAAACAAAATTTCCAAAAAAAAAAAATAGGAATGCTGTGAGAAAAGGTTGTGTGAAAACGAAAAGTAAGTGCCATCAGTCAATTCAGAGAACCAAGTTT
>NW_023250304.1:0-525 GCF_002007445.2 Ailuropoda melanoleuca
GTCGTTTCTGACAGAAATGTTTTAGGCATTTTTGTTCCATTGTAACCAGCAGTTTTGGTAGGATTTACCCAAAAAGGAAACATTGCATTGGAGGCTGGTTTGGCCAAATTTTTTTTCTCAGTGCTGTGTTCATCCTGTTTCACTCACAGAAACAAAGCACCTTGATTTTTGTTCCAAGTTCTATAAGGCCGATGTGAGTTCAAGGGCTTTATCTTCGCACTTTGTTTCGTGGTTCTAANATGTGAGTTCAAGGGCTTTATCTTCGCACTTTGTTTCGTGGTTCTAAGAGCTGGATGCTTATAAGGCACATTCACCAAATGGGGAATCTGGGTCCCAAGTGAAAACGCGGATCCTACCTGGAGGTGTTTTAATGGACGCTCATCTTTTATACCAATAAGAAGGGCGCTGAGTCCTCGAACTTCTTGAACTTATTAATTTATACTCCCTTATTTAAGTGAGATGATGTTCGTTGATATTTCCCAGGATTGTGAGGTGTCTCAGAGACCACTATGTGGCACTCTCGTC
>NW_023250305.1:0-144 GCF_002007445.2 Ailuropoda melanoleuca
TGGCCGATGTCATAGAAGTTGTTGCCTATGTTCTCCTCTAGGATTTTGATGGATTCCTGTCTCACATTGAGTTCTTTCATCCATTTGGAGTTTCTTTGTGTATGGTGTGACAGAGTGGTCAAGTTTCATTCTTTTGCATGTAGC
>NW_023250305.1:638-808 GCF_002007445.2 Ailuropoda melanoleuca
GTCCTTTACGTCTCCGGTTAAGTTAATTCCAAGGTAACGTATGGTTTTTGGTGCTATTGTAAATGGGACGGATTCCCTAATTTCTCTTTCTTCAATCTTGTTAATCGTGTATAGAAATGCAACTGATTTCTGGGCATTGATTTTGTATCCTGCCACCTTACTGAATTGTT
>NW_023250306.1:0-1449 GCF_002007445.2 Ailuropoda melanoleuca
AATAGCCAGCTTGGGAGCAGGATAAGTCAATTGTACCATATGTATGGAAGTTAATTGTATTACCATTCATAAAATAAGAAGGCCAGTTTCCTAAATGATATACTACTCCACTGGTAAATTAGTATATGTTGGTAAAAGCAAAATTCATTTAAGTTAAATAGTACTCTGTACTGTGTATTTGATTATTTATTAATTACTCAGTGAAGACTAGCTTATGATTTGTAGATAATCTGAGAAAAGGCAAGGTGCCACCATGTAAACATTGTTACTTAACATTGTTTTCCCATAAGATAGTGTAGAAGGTGATTCTATTCCAGGCTAACTCACAAAATCCCTCTGGATGAAGTTTATCTAGGGCTTGTTTTTTGTCCTGTTTGGTCCCTTCCATAACGTAAACCCTACTGGAGATTCTCAGGAGAATCACCTCAGCCTAAAATTCTAACACCCTTCGCTCTCCCCAGCACCAACTGCCTAATGTTTCCTTTTCATGAGGACATCATAATAAATTATTTTGGTACTGTAATATAGGATATACTAAAATCATTTTTTTTAAGTAAGTGTGCCCGGGTCCCATTCATGTAAAGATACATAGGAGGCTCCTCCTATTATCTTGAAAGGAGAAGTTGATCTACAGTTGGGCTTACATCCAATGCTCAAGCCTAACTGTTAAGAATTTATTAGATAAGGATTTGCAGAGAAATAGTTTTAGTGACAATAGTGCCTTTCTGAAGTGTGAAGTTTTCCTGGTCTATGGAGAACCAGCCACTAATGCTTGTCACACAGTTTTTAAAGCCGGAGGGGAATTTAGATTTTTTTTAGTACAAATGCCTCCTTGAGCAGCACTTACAGGAAAAATGGGGGATTGAAGGGTTAGTGTGGTACCTGTGGTAAGATTGATGAAACACTGTGGGCTGTAGAGTGTTACAGAGAAAAGNAATAGTGCCTTTCTGAAGTGTGAAGTTTTCCTGGTCTATGGAGAACCAGCCACTAATGCTTGTCACACAGTTTTTAAAGCTGGAGGGGAATTTAGATTTTTTTTAGTACAAACGCCTCCTTGAGCAGCACTTACAGGAAAAATGGGGGATTGAAGGGTTAGTGTGGCACCTGTGGTAAGATTGATGACACACTGTGGGCTGTAGAGTGTTACAGAGAAAAGTGTATAGGCTTTGGGATTTGAGAGGCCTTTGTTCACATTCTCACTTGGCTGCTAACTAGCTGTGTGACCTTAGACAAATGATTACCTTCTCATCTAAAATGTGGGGGATATTAGCATTCATTTTAAGGGTGATTATACAGATTAAAAGTAAGTATATAAAGCTCCTGGCATAATCTGTGGTCCACNCACACTGTGGGCTGTAGAGTGTTACAGAGAAAAGAGTATAGGCTTTGGGATTAGAGAGGCCTTTGTTCACATTCGCACTTGGCTGCTAACTAGCTGTGTGACCTTAG
>NW_023250307.1:0-784 GCF_002007445.2 Ailuropoda melanoleuca
AACTGAAGAATCACTAAATTCCACCCCTGAAACTAATAATACACTATATGTTAACTATGTTGAATTTAAATAAAAAATTTTTTAAAATACAGAACATAAAAATTCTTTCACTCAAGTAACATCTTTTCATTATTATCAATGAGTTTTATATGATTTTTTTCATACTGTGTTCATCCTATTGGTCTTTCTATATAGTCGTTTATAACTAGCTAGCTGTTGATAGCTAAATAGATGATAGATACAGATATAAATGTAGATCTGGTTATAGATGTTAGGTTTCTGTCTTACTCTATCTTGGGAATAGAGTCTTACATGTATCTTACTGTCAACAAATGTTAGCTATAAATTTTTATGAAGTCAGCATTGAATAACATTTAGACAAACCATTTTTTTAAAAAAATAGTAAAAACAGGATAAAAACCTGTATTCTAGCCATCAAATTTTACCAGCACATGGCATTTTCACTCTCTCATTTACCATTTAGCATTATCATAATGATGCTGTGATTCCTATTATTCCCAGGCTTCAGTGACCTGAATCATCATAATACTAACAATAACATGAGTAATAACATCAAATGAATCAGAATATTGACTTGCCCACAAGACAACATTTTAGATNAAATATTGACTTTCCCACAAGACAACATTTTAGATCTGATCTAAATGAAGTTCATAATTTTAAAAAAAACCAAATTAGAAAAACATGGTGGACAGGAGGCTGAAGGGAGAAGGAGTGTAGAGATAAGGAAAAAATTGTATTTTTCATCCAAGAAAGATTTTGG
>NW_023250308.1:0-3109 GCF_002007445.2 Ailuropoda melanoleuca
AAAAGACTATAGTTAGAGATACAGAAGGGCACTATATTATTCTTAAAGGATGTATCCAACAAGTGGATATGAGAGTTATAAATATCTATGCCCTGAACAGGGGAGGAGCTAGATACACAAGCCAGTTCTTAACCAGAATAAAGAGACATATAGATAAAAATACGTTAATAGTAGGGGACTGCAACACTCCACTATCAGCAATAGACAGATCACCTAAGCAGAAAATCAACAAAGAAACAAGAGCTTTGAATGCCATACTCGACGAGTTGGACCTCATAGATATATATAGAACACTACACCCCAGAACCAAAGAATACTCATTCTATTCTAATGCCCATGGAACATTCTCTAGAATTGATGTTCTGGGTCACAAAATAGGTCTCAACTGATACCAAAGGACTGAATTATTCCCTGCGTATTCTCAGACCACACGCTTTGAAATTGGAACTCAACCACAAGGACAAATTTGGAAGAAACTCAAACACTTGGAGACTAAGAACCATCCTGCTCAAGAATGATTCAATAAGCCAGGAAATCAAAAATCAATTTAAACAATTTATGGAGACCAACGAGAATGAAAACACAGCAGTCCAAAACCTATGGGACACTGCAAAGGCAGTCCTAAGGGGAAAATACGTAGCCATCCAAGCCTCCCTCAAAAGAATAGAAAAATCTAAAAGGCTGTTTTTATATTCTCACCTCAAGAAGCTGGAACAGCAACAGAGGAACAGGCCTAATCCACACATGAGAAAGCAGTTGATCAAGATCAGAGCAGAGATCAATGAATTAGAAACCAAGAGCTCAGTAGGCCACATCAACAGAACTAGAAGCTGGTTCTTTGAAAGAATAAATAAAATTGACAAACCACTGGCAAGACTTATCCAAAAATATAGAGAAAGGACCAAATTAATAAAATTATGAATGAAAAGGGAGAGGTCACAACCAACACCAATGAAATTGGAAGGATTACTAGAAACTTTTATCAACAGCTTTATGCCAATAAATTAAGCAATCTGGAAGAGATGGAGGCCTTCCTGGAAACCTATAAACTACCAAGTCTGAAACAGGAAGAAATTGATTTTTTAAACAGACCAATAATTATGAAGAGATTGAAACACTGATTAAAAACCTTCCAAAAAACAAAACACAAGGGCCTGATGGATTTTCCAGGGAATTCTACCAAACAATCAAAGAAGAAATAATACCTATTCTCCTAAAGTTATTTCAAAAAATAGAAACAGAAGGAAAGCTACCAAACTCATTCTATGAGTCCAATATTACCTTGATCCCCAAACCAGGCAAAGACCCCATCAAAAAGGAGAATTACAGACCGATTACCCTGATGAATATTAATGCCAAAATTCTCAACAAGATCCTTGCTAATAGAATCCAACAGTACAATAAAAGGGTTATCCATCATGACCAAGTGGGATTCATACCTGGGATGCAAGAGTGGTTCAACATTCGCAAATCGATCAGTGTCTTAGATTTTATCAATAAGAAAAAAGCCAAGAATCATACGATCCTCTCAATAGATGCAGAAAAAGCATTTCACAAAATACACCATCCTTTCCTGATTAAAACCCTTCAGAGTGTAGGGATAGATGTTACATTCCTCAATCTCATAAAAACCATCTATGACAAGCCTACAACAATTATCATTCTCAATGGGGAAAAGCTAGAAGCTTTTCCCTTAAGATCAGGAGCACGACAAAGATTCCCACTCTTGCCATTATTATTCAGCATAGTACTAGAAGTCCTTGCAACAGCAATCAGACAACAAAAGGGATAAAAGTTTTCCAAATCAGCAAAAAAGAAGTCAAACCCTCTCTCTTTGCAGATGACATGATACTCTATATGGAAAATCCAAAAGAATCCACTCCCAAACTACTAGAAGTTATATAGCAATTCAGTAATGTGGCGAGATACAAAATCAATGGTCAGAAATCAGTTGCATTTCTATACACAAACAATGAGACTGAAGAAAGAGAAATTAGGGAACCCATTCCATTTACAATAGCACCAAAAATCATATGTTGTCTTGGATTTAAATTAACCAGAGACATAAAGGATCTATATTCTAGAAACTACAAATCACTCTTGAAAGGCATTGAAGAAGACACAAAAAGATGGAAAAATATTCCATGCTCATGGACCGGAAGAATTAACATAGTTAAAATGTCCATGCTACCCAGAGCAATCTACAATTTCAATGCCATCCTGATCAAAGTACCAATGACATTTTTCAAAGAACTGGAACAAACAGCACTTAAATTTGTGTGGAACCAGAAAAGGCCCCGAATCGCCAAGGAATTGTTGAAAAGAAAAAACAAAGCTGGGGGCATCACGTTGCCGGATTTCAAGCTATACTACAAAGCTGTGATCACAAAGACAGCATGATACTGGCACAATAACAGACACATAGATGAATGGAACAGAATAGAGAACCCAGAAATGGACCCTCGGCTCTTTGGACAACTAATCTTTGATAAAGCAGGAANTAGATGAATGGAACAGAATAGAGAACCCAGAAATGGACCTTCGGCTCTTTGGACAACTAATCTTTGATAAAGCAGGAAAAAACATCCAGTGGAATAAAGACAGTCTCTTCAATAAATGGTGCTGGNTAAAGACAGTCTTTTCAATAAATGGTGCTGGGAAGATTGGACAGCTACATGCAAAAGAATGAAACTTGACCACTCTCTCACACCATACACAAAAATAAACTCCAAATGGATGAAAGACCTCAATGTGAGACAGGAATCCATCAAAATTCTAGAGGAGAAGCATAGGCAGCAAGCTCTAAGACATCGGCCACAGTACCTATTTCATGACACATCTCCAAAGGCAAGAGGAACAAAAGATAAAATGAACTTGTGGGACTTCATCAAGATCAAAAGCTTCTGCACAGCCAAGGAAACAAAAAAACTAAGAGGCAGGGGCGCCTGGGTAGCGCAGTCGTGAGGCATCTGCCTTCGGCTCAGGGCGTGATCCCAGTGTTCCAGGATCGAGTACCACATTGGGCACCTCTGGTAGGAGCCTGCTTCTTCCTATCCCACTCCCCCTGCTTGTGTTCCCTCTCTCGCTGGCTGTCTATCTCTGTCAAATA
>NW_023250309.1:0-222 GCF_002007445.2 Ailuropoda melanoleuca
CTTTATCTCAGCACTATCGAGACCTTTATCCTTAGGGATCCTAAATGTTCCTGTTTCATTGCAAGTATAACCGTTATGCATGGTGTACAAATAATATTACATCTCTGTTTTTTCTCTTTCCTTCTCTTTCTTTTTGTAGATGTTACTTATTTATTTGAGAGCGAGCATGGGCGGGGTTGGGACAGAGGGAGAAGCAGATTCCCTGCTGAGCAGGGAGCCTGA
>NW_023250309.1:254-1150 GCF_002007445.2 Ailuropoda melanoleuca
GTGACCTGAGCTGAAGGCAGACGCTTAACTGACTGAGCCACCCAGGCATCCCAACATCTTTGTTTTTTGTAACTAGTTACATGGGTCTTGAGATGTTCAGTGTCGTAGAAAACCCTATACTTTCCCTTGAGGGCTATCTCCCGTACTTCCCCCTTGAATTTTCTGAGAACCGAAGGACTTCCCTAAGACCATAGAGACCATCCTCTTTCACAGGTCGTTTGGAGGGAAAAAAGGACATTATTATCGTTCCCTTGTTTCCTCTGAGTCTATGGCTGCAGCATTGCTATTGAAACTGATTCTACACTTGGGTCAGGATTGACCTTTGCTCCCAGCAAGGGCATGATCCACATTCCTCAGTGTTCATAGTGATCCACAGTGATATTTTTTAACTTCTAATCTTTCACATGAAAGAACCGCATCCTGNCCTACGTATGCTTATATGCTCAGCTGCTCTTCCAAAGCACCAGCAAACTGTTCGGGCAGCTGGGCCTCCTGGCTTTAGCCACACATGCCCTTCCATTCACACCCAAAAACCTTAACATGAAGCCCATATGTTAGCCCAGAACTTCATGATGAATTACCCTTTGAGGATTTTGCTTGTCTTTTCCACTAGCAGATGATAGTCGGGACCATTCTAAGCTGTGAAAGAGGTTCTAATAATGCTGCAGGAAGAGACTGGACTTTCCTTTCTCCTTTGTTCCTAGACCTATATCCCAAGCCTGCTTTATCTCCTGTGGAGTGCCTTTTCTTAGTAGGTGATGAAAGGTCTCATATTGCCCTTCCCAGAGTAGCGGGCATTACCTTTCCCNAGGCATTACCTTTCCCGAGAGGCCATGTTTTGGGTATAATATTTCATTAAATCCTCTTCACAACTTCGTAAGTAAGGCAGCAAGATG
>NW_023250310.1:0-3557 GCF_002007445.2 Ailuropoda melanoleuca
AATACTATTCTTTCTAAAGAGGAACAAACTACTGATAATACAATGTGATAAACCTCTCAAACAGTATGGTAAAGGAAGAAGATAATATTGTCTTTTAAAAGTAGTGTTTTAAGAAGTCTGTTTCTCTCCTGGTTCTGCTATGTGGTTTCACAAATGAATTAAGGGAAAAACGGATGTGTCCTTGAGATTCCCTAGATCTCTGACCAAAGCTCTGTGGATTCCTTTATGTCCCAGCAGTAGCTGTCAGTGTGTGTAAAACTTGGACCCTCAGATCCATCCTGAACCCAGAAATGACAATTCTCACGGTAAACGTAGGTGTTGCCGCTCACCTCGGCTGAGTTTACCCCCATTCTTAATCTCATTCCTTCTACTTCTTCTTCCCTTAGTAGCTGTCCAGTCTCTTCAGAGATGATTCTCTGTTTTCCATCTTTGCTACCTTATCATGTGGGAGCGTGTGGTCTGCTATGTCACTCCTTCCCACCCAGAAATCTGGCATTTTTCTCTAACTGTAAAGTGTTTACTTGTAAAAATGTGAGTCCTTAGACCTGAAGAATGAAGGAGACAGCATTCTAACAGATAATTCTAATGCCGTTGCTCATTCCTCAGAAACTGTGGGAAATGGCCCACTCCCTTGGAACAAAATCGAACTTTATGGAAGAACTTTGTTGTATGTAAAAGTCGTTGTAAGTTGACCAAAGCACACTTTTTTTTTATCTTAGCATTCACAGTGATGGATGGGACTCTATGTTCATGTCAGGTCAAACATGCATAGATTCTGAACCTGTCATATTTTAATAGTGAGATTTGGACCAATTGGCTTCAAGTCCATGAGCCTTCTTGAATTAATTAATCTGCACGTTTTGGATAAGCAAATGACTCAAAGGAGGTTTTATAACAATACATCCATTAGGATGGCCAAAATATGGGACACTGTCACCAACAAATGTTAGTGAGGATAAGGAACAGGAACTTTCATTTATTGCTGGTGGGATAGCAAAAGGGTATAGCCATTTGGGGAGACAATTTGCCAGTTTTTACAAAACTAAAACTATTTAGCAATTTCACTCCTTAGCATTTACCCAAAGGAGTTGAAAAGTTATGTCCACAAAAAACCCGCACACACATGTTTAAGAGCAGCTTTATTCATAATTGTCTGTACAGTTGGAGGCAGCCAGACATCCTTCAATAGGTTAGGATAGATAAGTTGCAACATCAGACAACGGAGTATAAATCAGTGTCAAGAGAAATGAGCTACAGGCCATGAAAAGATATGGAAGACCCTTTCAATGTGTTCCCCATGGTACGTGGCGTTCAGCTCTAACACAATTTTGACATTCTTCTTGATCTTCCCTGTCCCTAACTTTCTAGCTTCGTATCTTACTAATCAGACTTTTATGAGCTCAGTGTCAGGGTTATAACCCGACACACAGCAGGGGCTCAATAATTAATTATTGAATAAACGTATGAGCCAATAGCCACACATATTGAAATGATTAGATTTTTCTTTTTCCACCCTTTCCCAATCCCCCACCCCCCTCCCCTCTGAAGCTCTCAGTTTGTTTCCCAGAGTCTATAGTCTCTCATGCTTCATTCCCCTTTCTGTCTGTTATGCATCCTCCCCTAGGAATCCTCTCAGCCCAACACGCGCCTTTTCACTCTGATTACACCCTTCCAATTTTTGTGCCCCTTTTCGATATGTTTCATCTAGGAATTCTCCCTGACCCCCCTAGTTCTTATTGTGTGTCCCTCAAACATGCTTTCTCAGCACCCTGTGCCGCCACTAACTTCCCATTTATAACATGGTCTTATCATTTCTTCTCCCTCTGGGTGTCTCTTGGTGGATCCGAAGCTCTTTGAAGGCAAGACCCTGGTCTTCTCTATTCACCCCTGAAAGCCCAGCAACCATCAATGTTTCTGAAACATTTGTTTGGCTCCAGAAATTTCTATTGATTAATAAATGAGGAAATATTATCAAATATAAATAGATGGAATACATTTATCCATAGTGGCCGTTAATACATTTGTGTGTAAATGGAACCACTTGTATTTTCATAACAGCTTTTCGTAATGAAATGTTACCAAGAAGTAATCTAATTAACAGAGAAAAATGGCATGAACAGCTCACATTCATATGATGAAGAAATCTTGCTGAGAAATGGAGAATATCAGAGTAAACTATTTTCTTCTTCACCGAGATTCCTAGTTTCTATTTCTTTCTTATTACTAATTTTAATCAGGAGTTAAAACAAATTGTGCTTTCTCAAAGAGATTTAACTACAATCCCCAGAGTCTAAATCAGAGAAAATAGGAAAAAAATACCTGGTCTCTGGTACTATTGCTTGACTCTACACCTTCTTGACTATATCTTCCTTTATAAAATTATTCACTCATTCGATATTTATTGTGCCCCAGACATTATGCTACCTTGTAGAAACTATTTTTAACAAGTAGTCAATTACTCTATGGAGTGTGGCTTTTTTAATAAATAGAAATTCCTCTCAAATAATAGATGTTCATTTATTTCAGTCATGATTTTTTCCTGAACGTTCAGAATATATAAATATATATTCTGAATATATAAATATACATTCTGAATATATATATATATAGTATGTAGCACAGTCTGTGGCTAGGTCTTTTCTTTCTTCCACATTTTTCTGCTCCATTCAGTGCAGAATATGTCATTCAGAGCAGTTTACTATTTTCTTATACTGTAGGTGTTCCTTGCTGAGATCATCCAAAACGTCCTTTTGACCTTTGCTTTCATTGCACCAATGTTGAGCTTCAGGCATATTTATTTCTCACCTGAAATAACTTTTCTACTACTCAATTTCCTAATGGCATTTTTCATCTGGTCATTTCTCAAGGTATAGATTAAGGGATTTAACATGGGTGTGATCATAGTGTAGAACACTGCAACTGCTTTATCAATAGATAAATTAGCTGAAGGTCTCATGTACACAAATATACAGGGCACAAAGAATAGGACAACCGCTGTGATATGGGAGACACAGGTGGAAAGGGCTTTGCGTCTCGCCTCCAAGCTGTGGTTCCTTAGCGAACGCAGAATGACCGCATAGGAGACCATCAAGAGAAGAAAGTTTAACAGACAGATGAAACCACTGTTGGCAGCAACGAAGAGCCCTAGAGTGTGGGTATCAGTACATGCAAGATTGAGCAAAGGGTTCAGATCACACATAAAGTGATCTATGACATTAGGGTCACAGAAGGGTAATGGGATGATAAAGAGCATCTGTATGGTTGCATGTAGAAAGCCTCCGACCCACACCACTCCCATTAGCAGGCCACACACCTGCATTCATGATAGTCATGTAGTGCAATGGCTTGCAGATGGCCACATAGCGGTCATAGGCCATCACGGTAAGCAGGATGACATCAGCACCTCCAATGAAATGTTCCCCGAAAATTTGGGTCATACATGCATTNCCCATTAGCAGGCCACACACCTGCCGATTCATGATGGTTATGTAGTGCAATGGCTTGCAGATGGCCACATAGCGGTCATAGGCCATCACGGTAAGCAGGATGACATCAGC
>NW_023250311.1:0-565 GCF_002007445.2 Ailuropoda melanoleuca
TGACCTTTTCATTGCCATCTCTGGTCATTTTTCTGTACCTTTCCCTCAGCACAGGGGAACCACATTCCCTTACTCTGCTGTGATGCATCCTATGTCCTATATTCGCACTGCTCTTCCCCTTCTCTCCTACCTGAGGAACCTCATCTTTTAATATTAAATTCAAGTGTTGTCTATATAGATACTACGTATTTCAGTTGTTTATTATGTTAGTTATTATTTATTTCCTGTCTCCTGGTTTAACATGCTAGTTTTGCAAGTTCAGGGTTCTTCATCTGATTTGTTCTCAGGTACCTAGACCAGAGTAGACAATAAATACGTGTTGCAGAATGAAATCTGTACAATCCTGTCTGCCATTCTGTCCTTGTCTGTCCTCAGNCTGTCTGTCCTCAGTTCTTACCCTACTTACGTGCAGAATTGGTTACCATTTTCCCCCCTGCTGAGGCATCTTCCACACATCTGTTATAGTGTAGCAATACTTTATACATTTTTTTAGATTTATCAGTATATAACTTAACATACCATAAAATCCATCCATTGTGAATGTACATTCCACCAGTTTTAGTAA
>NW_023250312.1:0-172 GCF_002007445.2 Ailuropoda melanoleuca
AATATTTTTCCGTCTTTTTGTGTCTTCCTCAATGTCTTTCAAGAGTGATTTATAGTTTCTAGAATATAGATACTTTATGTCTTAGGTTAAGTTAATTCCAAGGTAATATATGGTTTTTGGTGCTATTGTAAATGGGATGGATTCCCTAATTTCTCTTTCTTCAGTCTCATTA
>NW_023250312.1:558-787 GCF_002007445.2 Ailuropoda melanoleuca
AAGGGTTTTAATCAGGAAAGGATGCTGTATTTTGTCAAATGCTTTTTCTGCATCTATTGAGAGAATCATATGATTTTTGAATTTTTCTTTCTGGGTGAGATCTAAGACACTGATAGATTTGTGAATGTTGAACCACCCTTGCATCCCAGGGATGAATACCATTTGGTCAGGATGGATAATCCTTTTAATGTACTGTTGGATTCTATTAGCCAGGATCTTGTTGAGGATT
>NW_023250313.1:0-937 GCF_002007445.2 Ailuropoda melanoleuca
AAATAACACCAGAAACTTGATAAACTTCCATTTTCTCATAATAAAATCCAAACCTCTTGCTTCATTGTTACCATTCCTGCTAATTTTGTGTTTATGTTTCCATCTACCCTTAAAGCTCTCTCTCTAAAATTTTGCCAAGATTTCTCACAGGCTCCCACCTTCCCATCATCAGTGTGATTGTATTTTCTTTCCAGACAAATCTATAGCTTTGTACTTTGTTTTGTTGACTTAGCTTCTGCTTCTCTGGCAAACACCTTAAACTCTCTTGCTTTTTATTTCGCCGGAATGTTGTGGGTGCCGGCTGTAAATGGGCATGGCATCTTTCTCACTGTCTGTTTTACACCCTTACTTATCAGGGTCATTTAATCACTGTCTAGATCTCTGAGAATTTAAAAGCCTATAAAGATGTTTGAGACCTGAGAGAAAAGAATTTTGGCTCTGAAATACAAAAATAAAATAACTGTAAAGTCAAAACTGATATTTTATATTTTATTCCAATACCAAAACTATAAAAGTTCTTTCAAGTTTTAAAAGAAAAATGATACGTGTGCAATGTGGTTCCATTTAATATATTGTGCCTTTGGGCAACTTGATATATTGTGTCTTTAAGCAACTAATTTTTGCAATCTTGAAGGATTAAAAAGACTTTTTTTCCCCCTTGATCTTCTTATCACTTTAAATCCAATCCTATTGCATCAGGCATTTGTTCATCCTTCAAATAATTTTGTCAAGTTTTAAACCTTTGAAAATTAATTTTTCCTCATGGAAAGGAATATCTACCACTCTATATTTCAGAATTTCTATTTCTTTCTTTCAAATATATCCTGGTTCACTGTAAATATACTTCAGGCAATAAAGAAGTATATCTAAATAAATGTAGTAGATTTCCAAATATTTGTTTTAAGGATAATTTCTTTCTTTCTTTCTTTTTTTTTTT
>NW_023250313.1:7240-9911 GCF_002007445.2 Ailuropoda melanoleuca
AATGAAGCATGAGAGACTATGGACTCTGAGAAACTGAGGGCTTCAGAGGGGAGGGGGTTGGGGGAATGGGATAGGCTGGTGATGGGTAGTAAGGAGGTCACATATTGCATGGTGCACTGGGTGTTATACGCAACTAACGAATCATGGAACTTTACATAAAAAACCAGGGATATACTGTATGGTGACTAACATAATAAAAAAATTATTATAATAAAAAAATAAACATAAAAAAAAGAAAAGAAAATGCGGATTCAATGTTTCCAGTTCCTCCCATTTTCTATAAAAAGTTAGAAATAGATTCCTTTTTTTAAAAAAAAGATTTTATTTATTTATTTGAGAGAGATAGAGAGAGAAAGCACAAGCAGGGGGAGTGGCAGAGGGAGAGGGAGAAGCAGACTTCCCACTGAGCAGTGTGCCTGATGTAAGGGTCAAACCCAGGACCCTGGGATCATGACCTGAGCCGCAGGCAGATGCTTAACCGACCGAGACACCCAGGGACCCCAGAAACACAGATTTCTAAGTTGAAAATGTTGGCAGCCATTTTAAAAAATTACTTAAACATTATTTATAATAACTTCTGCTTTTTTTTAATTTTATTCTCTTCATTTTGGTAGTTTGATTCAGAATCCAAATAAGGTCCACACTCTGCAGTTGTTTGATTGAGCACTTAAGACTCTTTTTTAAGTAGGCTCCACACCCATCATGGGGTTTGACCTCATGGCCCTGAGATTGAGAGTCGCATGCTTTCCAGACTGAGACAGCCAGGCACCCCAAATTTTGGTAGTTTTTTAACTTAGAGTCCTCATTCCTCCAAATTTTTAGGTATAATTTACATAAAATTAATTACAGAGGTTTTAAATATGTACTATGATAAATTTTTATAATTGTATATACTCATGTAAACTTAACCTTAAACAAGTTATAGAATGTTTCCATTACCCAAAAAAGATTCCCTCATTCTCGGTTCCAGTCAATTGCCCACCCAAGACAGGTAAGAACTGTTTTGATTTCTATCACGATAACTTATTGGCCTTTTCAAGCACTTAATATAAATGGAATGACACAGCCAATTCAGGTTTGGCTCTTTTTGCTCAATATAATGTTTTTGAGATTCATCCATGTTGTTACATTTATCGGTGGTTTGTTGCTTTGATTTGCTTAGTAGTATTACATTCTATTCATCTTAAAGCATTATGTGGATCAAGTCTCAAGATAGACGTGGCCTGCAGGAAAACAGTAGGTTATTTCTGGATTAGAGGGAAGATAATGTGAAGGAAAAAAAAATCTTAAATGCAGAAAGGATNAAAAAAAATCTTAAATGCAGAGAGGATGAAAGAATAGACGATTATTGTGCTAGGAGAGTGTTCAAATAAAACAATGTAAAATAGTGGAAACAGAAGAACTGGAAGGCAGAAGAGAGCAAAGGACCCCGTAAGTAGACATTTCAAGAATCTGGGTGTGAGAGGGACATAGATGTGACAAAAGAAGTGAAGAAAATAGCTGATTCTGTGATGTGAGTATTTTCTTATTCACCCAGTGTTAGGAGTTGCTCAGCCAGTTTCCGGATTTCTTTTAGCAAGAACTGCTCTGTGTGTAGTTGTAGATTCTATGTGTTCATTAGAGGAGGTGAATTCAGGAGCCTCCTATGTCACCATCTTGTACTGGAATCCTTCTTATGGCTTCAATAGTAATCTTGATATTCCGCTACATGGATTACAAAGATTGTGCTTTTTTTTTCTTTACGATTCTGTTTCTTTCCCATCTTCCTTTCTTCTGATCATCTCACAGTAGTCTGACTCTTCAAAGATTTACCAATCATTATCATTTTCCTAACTTGTGAAAGTTAAGTTCACGTTGTAAAATTATCTCTGTATTGGTGATAGTTTAAGCACAGGTCTTATTTTTCCTATTTCTCACACTTAAGAGAAATAATCTCCATTCTGTTTTTCATTAGGATCTCATGCTCTGCAATGAAATTGAATCAAAATTCCCTAACAGTGTAGAGAACTTCAACAAGGCCATTGCCATCTATGATCTTTCCATAGTCATAGAGTAGATATAATAGAAATTACTTCTCCTTGAATCTCAGTATTCTAAAATTACTATATTTCAGTCCAATTCCCTTCGGTTCATAATTCTTTTCCTCTGTGTTTTGTGTGTGTGTGTGTGTGTGACAATTTAATACTTGAAGCTTTTTTTCCCCCAGTCCTGAGCTGTTCCATAATTTAGAGTTTAGAGTCAGTCTCTCAGCTACCAACAATGCTACATCTGACATTCCTAGAGATGGTTTGGTAAACCCCTTCTGAATTGGATTACACTATATGAACCAAAATGTATTCACTTATTTTCTGTTGCTTACAGTGTAGACAAGAACCATGAACTATGAGTATCCTATTTTAGCCTAAAACTCAGTCCAACAACAAAATATTTTACTTTGAATCAAGGCCAGAGGAGAGATAATGACATACTTCCATGTTGTTTAGAAGAATAGTTTTTGACAAGAAATACTAAATTAAACGTTCCTAAACAATAAGGAAATATATTTTCTTGCATACCAGAGAGACTGGAGGTAGTGCACGGTCAAGTATAGAAACATCAGTGATTCAACGATTCAGTAAAATATCCACCTCTTTTCTTCGCTTTCCTTAACAACTTCTTTTCAAGAAAATGT
>NW_023250314.1:0-8054 GCF_002007445.2 Ailuropoda melanoleuca
CAATTATATGGAAGACCTCCGTTTCAACAATACCAGCAGCCAAATCAACTATCTCTGCACCAACTTACAGACGCTATACGGTATCTCGAGGTCAACTTTGTGGAGCATTTTTTTTTTCAAAAGTCAGATTAGATCTTTAAACTGCTGTTGTTATTATTTTAGACGTCTCTTGCCTTCCATCGCGGCTTAAGTCCTCTGCACTGTGGCCTAATCACACATTCCTTCATTCTGTGGAAGGTGCTAAATGTCCATGGCAGACTCACTCCTTTTCTGGGGACTGGAAAAAAAACCATAAACGTCCTTTTCTTGTGGAGCTTACATTTCTGGCATTCAGCTCCCACTTGACTATAAAGGCCTTTTGTGCGTGATGTGTGCTAATGACCATCTTAAAAAAAATCCTTTGTATTAAAGGACAGAGAAACAAAATCTAGTAATGCTGTTGTATTTGGCCTATAGGAAGACATGCTGCCGGTGTCCGAGTGGAGGGCACAGCCATTTGTCCACCTAGAAGTGTCTATGCAATACTCAACTTGCTCATTCTGCCTGCAAGGCCACGCTTCCCCGCTCTCGCATCTCACACTCCCTCTTCCTGTTCCACTCGATTATTTCTGACTTTACGAGGCCCTCCGCTCACTCTCTAGAGACGCTGCTCTTCTCTTCGCTTTCATTGTGTGTGCGTTGCCGGAACCGCGCGGGTCCAGGGTTGGGAGTAGATACCCTGGAGAATGGGATTGCACAGTAGCAGGCCCGAGGTCTGGAACGGGATTCCCAGACGCAGACAGAGGGCCTCACATGACCCTTGTGCCGAGCACCAGGGGCTTGCGGGCCTTGGGGGCATCATAGGACGCTGCAAGGTCTCACCTGGAAATCTGCTTCTGACCTGTCCTGTCACTCTTGCTCCTGCTGGCACAGCACAGCTCTCCAGACAGAGCCCACTCTTCCCGGCTGGCTCTGGCTTCTGCTTCCAAGCCTGTCTTGACCCTCCTCTGGGAAGCTGTGGTCTCCGCCCTACCTCCGGAAGTGCTCTTGTCAGGGTCAGCAGCCACCTTCTCGGTGTGCAGTCCAGTGATCTGTCTTCAGTCTGATGTTCTCTGACCCACGAGCAGCATGTGCTCTGGTCCATCAACCCTTTCTCTGTAGAAGCCTCTAATTCGCGAGGTCTTGCAACATCACCCTTTCCTGGGGTTCCTTTGACCTCATCGTCTGCTCATGCTCAGAGGGAGAAGAAATTTCTTTGATACTTTCTGTTAATTTCCCCAACCTCCCGAAGTGGGTGTTCCTGTGGACCCAGTCATCAAATCCCTTCTCTGTCTGGATTCTTCCCTGGGTTACTGTCCAGGCTCATGCTTCTCAATGCTATCTGAGCACTGATAACCCCAAATTCCTATTTCTCACTCTGGGTTTCCCCGGAGCCTTTCACATTATGGAGCATTTTATGTGGACCCAGCCCTTTGATCCCGATGGCCACTCTTGGGCCAGGCAATGCTGTCACCACCTTATTTTACAGACAAGGAAACTGAGGCAAGGGAAGACTCGAGGTGAATTTGGAATCAAATCCAGGTTCCAGGGTTGGTATTCTTAACTGCTATTCTAGTCAACTCTGAATGGCCAGTACATCTCTTAGGAGGGAGGAGATCCATGCTTTCCAATGTTTGGTAAGTAATTTTCCTGTTTCCTGTACTATCGTGCATGTATTCACTTGGTTCATTCAAGAAATAATGATCAACCTTTCACACACATTAGATGTGGCCTTGTATTTGTGCCACAATTTGTGTGATCTACAGAATGATTTCAATATGCTTTCTTATGTGATTTTCCCAAGATCTCCCTATAAGGTAACAGGACAAAGATGTTTGTTAATTATGTCTACTTCCTAGATTGACTTAATACTTGAGTGATTTCTTTCCTGCAACTCAAAGTGTCCAAGGAGTCCTCTACGGGGCTTAGCTTGGATCACCCCCTATCTTGTTCACATCCTGTTTTGCACACGTCACCCAGACCCAGTGGCAGTGAGCTCTTTGGACAGTCACATTCAAGGTCCTGAGCACATCGCACCTGGGTCACTGTCTTTGTCAACTGCTCACACAACTGGGTGTCCGCTTTGTCCCGAGGACACAGAGAAACAAAACAGGAAGTTAGGGTGAGAAGCCGGGTCCTCTGAATCCGGGTGGGGAGCTTTCCAGGTACTCCATGCTGTGGTCCCTGAGCCCCACTGATGTCAGATGCTGCTTTGCTGTGCAAGTTACAGGGTTAAGCCCTTTATCTTGGGTATCTGCATTGTTATCCCATTTTTATTTTTAGAGCCAGAGCAGACACAATCAATTTAATTCCAGTGCTGTGATCATAAACCCCCATGTTAATATTGCCCCTTTAAATCAAGTGTTTATGGGTCCTGTAAGCACCACCTGGAAATTTTACCTTAAGGTCCTAAAGTCATTTGGCTACAAATTACTTAATATTTTCTTGCACCTATTTCCGCGGTCTGGATTTGATTATTTCTAATTATCATAAATGCCCCTCTGCATTCCAGACGTGTTCTGTTTCAGTCACTCCACCAGCTGGATATTTCATGTTCATGTTCAGAATCAAAGAGGGCAGAGTTCTAAGTCACGCACGTTTTCCCAGCCCAGGGGTGAGACGTTGAACAACCCTCCCACCTCTTATTGTGTGGGAGGGCGCGATCCTGCACACTTCATCCTTTTCCAGTTCCAGAGGGTCCGATCCCATTGTGGATTATTGCCTTTTCCTCCTAAAATTTAGTGCCGGTCCCACAGGAGACTAGGACAATTATCATGTAAGGGGTTGCTTTGCCCTTAGCTTCGGTTATAGCCCCTCTTACATATTTGGTCATCGTGTGAGTCGTGGGCCCAGCTATAAGCTGCAATTCTGTGTGGTCCCACTTTTAGGAGAGGCCACGGAGACAATTCCTGCTAGCCTCGGATGATTCCAGAGGCCCAGGGAGACCGGTCCAGCTCCAGGCAGCGCCTCTATGGGCAAAGCTCTCGGAGTTGACCCTTCAGGCCCCGAGCCGAGTCCTGACACCCCCCCGTGCCCCGGCCTGCCCTTCAGCCCCGCTCACGCTGCAGGCTGAGTGTGGGGCTCTGGCTCCTCAGGGCTGTCAGAAAGGTGCGGGATCAGGGAGCCGAGTCACGGCAGGGGGCGAGACGCAGGTGGCCCCTCTGACTGGGCTCTGACCTTTCCTGCTCGAAAGGCCTCTGCTTTCTTCAAGCCTGAGGAGGCCTGACAGAGGCAAGGCCCAGGCCGCAGCTCGCACGCATCGTTTCCACTTCGTGTTTTCAAAAACCAGAGACACTTTCCCTCTGCTCCTAATTCCCTTCAAAAATACTGATGTATTTCCCAGTTTAATTTGACAAACGCTTCTGCCTGGGACGGGCTGCTTTAGGACGGGGGTGCAAGGCCAGGAGGAAGGCTGCTCCTGTTGACCCTCGTCCTTCCGGGCACACGGCACAGCCTGCCGCGGAGTCAAACATCAGCTCTAGGGACTTCGGTGACTCATAAAATAGGGCTGGATTTCTACTGTGCTCTTTTCCTCTTTATCCTAAAAATCCAAATAAATCGTTATCTGATTATGATTAAATGAAAATTGACTATAATTAGAAACCGGAGGGGAATGAAGCAAAGCCTTTCTAATATCCTGAGCTTCTAGAAAAGAAGGGGGGGGTCAGATGATTTAACCTTTGATGTAGATTTAGATGCTTTCAGTCTTCAGTTTTCTTCAAGAAAAGCACTGATAAACTACAAAAAGAAAACAACACAAAAAACCCCACTCATATGATAGAAAGAATTGGGACCAGGCTTTCAATAAATAAGTCCTGAATTAATGAAATAAAGACATTTTTATTTGATCTATAATCATTAATATGATTAGAAATATTAACATTAATCTCATCACTAATAATAATCTTTAAAAGTCTTGCTGTGGCCCCACAAACCTAGAAGAACCAATATTACTTGCTGATGACTTTAGCTCTAATTTAATGGATCATCTACTTTTTAAAAAACAAACAAAATAATGGGGAAGGTGTGTGTTTGTGGCACTACACTAAAATTATGGGTTCTTGAAGGCAGAGGGGTGTTGGCAGTCAGCCCCCGGGGAACCGGGAGTGATTGGCACATCCCAGAGCAGCAGCCACGGAGACCGGGACCGCAGGAAGGACCACACAGCCACGTGCCTGAAACAAAGAACTCAGAGAAGAAGAGGTTCTAGAACAGAGCGTACAGACCTTTCAGGAAAGGCAAACATCACTATCGCTCTTCCCCTGGCTCCTCTCCCTGGAATCAAGCCCCAGCCACCACAATGACACAATAATCTCCTGCAGCCAACATGAGTCGTCTGAGAACAATTCTCAGGCCCTCCAAAAGCAACACAGCGAAAAGCCACGGATTCCTCTTCCTCCACCACAACCCATGTCCTCTCAAGTCGGGATCCTGGGTCCTCCCAGACCCATGGGAAGCCTGGGCTCCCTCTCTCTCTGCCTCTGCACTCTGGCCAGTAGACTAAGTTCTCTCTGCCCCCCGCTCAGATACATCCCCTGTTCTCTACTCCACAGAGAAGGCCACCTCCAACCTGCTGCTTGACCTCCAGCGTCTGCCCTGAGCCGCCCGTCCCCGACTTCACTCCTGGAGCATTCTTCCCACAGAGCAAATCAGTTGAGCTTCCTCAGCTGCTTAAAACTAAGCAGTTGCCCGAGTATCACCCAAATAATACGCAGCCGCTTTCCGAGCAAGCCTCAAACCTCAGCTGCTCCCTAGAATCACCTGGAAGTTTTTAAAATACGTTGCTCCCTACGCTACACCCGAGACCAGTTAAGTCTGAGTATGTGGGGGTAAGGCGCCAGGATTTTCTGCTTCTCGGGCACCTTCAAAGGTCCAGCCAAGGTTTGGGAAGTTCATCCCGCTTTCGTGTACCTGACAGACAAGTTTGAGAAATGAGCTTCCTGGTTGAAAAGTGCATCGTGCCCAGCGTGAGTCCCTCTCACATCTCCTCTCCGGGTCTCCATCCTCTGGTGCTAGAAACCCACCGATGTTGCTTAGATGCTTCTTTTACCTACTTCGTTCTGTGGGAGTGGAGCTCAGATGCAGGGGACTGGGTCAGGCCCACTCTCAGCTGTCTGTGACCATTGCTTTTACTAAAGTCTTTAGTCCATTATTGTAATAATATAACTAGTTCTCTGAACCCACGCTCAGAAAGCAACTGCAACTTTGACGGTACCTTCCATGGGCCCAGCAGCCCCTGTCCTCGCTTACCCTCCACCTTCCCGTACCCCCGACAACGGCCATCTCTTATCTCGTGTTCATCATTCCTTGGCTTTCCTTTCCTTAACATTTGATTGCTGCCGTATGTATTTCGACAGTTAAAAATATATTTAGGGTTTTTTAACTTGTCAAGGCTATTTTGCCAAATGCATCTCTATTATTGTATTAGGCACCAGAGAGACAGAAAAAGAGAGAGACAGACAGAGACAGAGAGAGAGAGGAGACAGGGAGAGACTTATTTTCATGAGCTTCCATGGGATTGTGGGGCCTGAGCTAGTCTGAAATTTGTATGCAAGGTGGACAGATTCAAATGGGAGTTGATGGTTCAGTTATGGCTATGACTTCTGCGAGCCAGCAAGCTGGAAATTCAGTCTGGGTTTCTAGGTTAGTCTTGAAAAGAAACTTGTTTTTGTTCTTAAGGCCTTCAACTGATTGGATGAGACCCACCACATTCTGGAAGCTATTGTTCTTTACTCAGAGTCTACTGATTTAAATGTTTATCCCAGCTAAAAATACTTTCACAATAAGACCAAATAGCTGGGCACCACAGTCTAACCAAGTTGACACATAAAATTAACTAACCAAGAATGTGTTGGGCTTTAAATTCACCCACTTTGTTGTGGGACATTGTATTAATTGGTTTTGACTGGTATCAAATATCCTGTTATGTGAAGACGTCAGGATGTGTTTATTGATTCTCTGGTTGATGGGTATTTGGGTAATCTCCAGGTCACCGCCGCTCTGAACAGTGCCCGAGTGTGCACGGCTCTCTAGTGCAAGAGCTTCCCATGGTCGTGTTCCTAACGGTGGGTTTGTTGGCCACGAAATACGTGAACGGCCAACCAGAGGAAATGGTGCCAAGTGCTTCTGCCACGAGGTGGCCCCAATTACCATGATTATTGGTCATGTGGTACGAGAAGTTCTCTCGACCTACGTCTTCTTGGATGCATCTTAATTTTCAGCAATAAAATCGGCTTCTATGTTATTTTATCGAAGTCTCTATATTTTCCTACCACTAATCATATTAAGCTTCTTTTTATGTGTTTATTGGCCATTTGCTTTCTTTTTCTGTGAAATGTTTATTCAATAATCTACCCAGTTTTAGCTGATTTGTATTTTCTTATGCACCTGTAGACCTTCTTTATATATTCTTGATCCCAAAGTCTTAGTCATTATATATATTGCAAAAATCTTCTTAAACTTTGTAACCTCTTTTCACTTTGTTTGAAGTATGTTTTACGATACAGGAGTTTTTACTTTATAGTCAGATTGACTAATTTTTTCTTTTATAGTTAATACTTTCTGTATATTAATATTTTCCAACATCAAGGTCTAAAAGATATTGGCCCATATTTTACCAAGATTTTTAAAATTTCCTTTTTAAAGTACCTAAGTTCTGAATCTATCTGGAGTTATTTTTTATGTATGATATGATGTAGGAATCCCAATATGCTTTTTTTTTCTTTATGACAAATCAATTTTTCAGTTCTACTTATTAAGTAATCTTTTTTCCCACTCATCTGTCAGGCCCTCCATCATATATCAAGTTTTCATACCTGTGCAGTTCTGTTTCTGGATCCTTCATTCTGTTGTATTGGTAAATATGTGCTTGTGTGTTTGCTGTATTAGTGGAGAAGGTTCAATTCTGCTATAGAGATGAAGTAAACAAATAAATACAGCAGTAAGACTCATATGATGTGTTAGGTATAGATAGTGAGGAAGTTAGCAGCCTGTATGATAAGCTTTTCTTAACTAGAGTATACGTGTGTGTGTGTGTGTGTGTGTGTGTGTGTGTGTGTGTGTGTGTTGAAAGTAGATGTTTTTAAAAGATGGGGATGGTGAGTGTTGCTCACAGAAAGAGAGGGATGGGAGAAGCAAGTAAACGTTCAGTAACTAAACAGCCTAGCCTGTCACCCCCATACTGACAGCCATATTGCATCTCCACCAGAGACATCTCGTGTTACACAATTCCCCCGCCACCCCCCCGCCACACACACAGAGGAAACTACTGCTTCTCAACAGCAATTAGTGAGTTGCACTTCCACAATGGGGAAAAAAAGAGAATCTAGAGACAAACCTTACACCCTTGACAAAGACTAACTCAGAGTGGGTCATGAACTGAACTGTAAAATACAAAAGTAATACAACTTCCAGAAGACAAAGTAAGAGACAAAGTAGATGACCCATAAAACATTATGGATAAAACACCAAAGGCACACCTATAAAAGAAATACTTGCTAAGCTGGATTTCATTAACATTTAAAACTTCTTTCTGCAAAAGTCAATATTGAGAGAATGAGAAGAAAAGCAGCCACAGACTACGATAAAATACTTGCAAACTATACATCTGGTAAAGAAGCATTCTTCAAAATATACAAAGAACCCTTAAAACTCAATAATAAGAAAGCAATGCAATTAAAAAATGTGGCAAGGACTTTTACAAGCATCTCACCAAAGACGACGTACAGAAGTCAAACAATCGTATGAAAAGATGCTCCCCGTCCTATGACATCTGACAAATGCAAATTAAAACATCAGTGAGATACCACTGCTCACCTAGTAAAATGGTCCAAATCTGGAACACTGACAATCGAATGCTGGCGAGGATATGGAGCAACAAGAATGCTCATTCCTTGCTGCTGGAAATGCTCATGGNAGAGATATACATCAGGGCAGGTTGATGCCATCACGGCTGAACTGAAGAAAAATTTGCCTGAAGAAACATTTCTGTTTACTGAAAAATGCAATTATATGGAAGACCTCCGTTTCAACAATAC
>NW_023250315.1:0-3008 GCF_002007445.2 Ailuropoda melanoleuca
TTGGGGGATGGGGGGGAAGGGGGATGCAAGCTGCCAGTCTCAACCACCCACTCAGAACAGAATTTAAGCATTATGGCTCAAGGGGAAAGGAGAGGGAAATTGCTTCTGACTTAAATGCCAAAGGTTTCCACTTAGATTAAGTAGATTTTTTTGAATACATGATTTTGAATTTTTTGGATGCACTGTGATCAGTTTCCAAGCACTTTAAATCCTTGTTTTTGATAATTTTGTTAAGTTTTATTGCTTCCTTTTTTTGAGAGATTTGCCAATTTCCTTACATAGCAATTCCAGAAAAGAAATAAAATTTAATGACAAAATATTTTAAAAAATAAATTTGAATTTTAAAACTTTAGAATCTTTGCTTGAAGTTTTTGTTATTCTTGTCTTTTAATATATTTTGGTTAAACTGATCAAAACATTTTTTNTTTTTGTTATTCTTGTCTTTTAATATATTTTGGTTAAACTGATCAAAACATTTTTTCCTTTTCTAATTATCTCATGCAGAAAAATCAAACACTTTTAACTGCCCAGGAAAACTATTGTTGCCACTTTACAAATATGACTGGGACTCGAGTTGTAGGTTGGATCAGAACTCTTGGTTTTGCTTCTAAAAATTTGGATTTGGACCCTCTTATATGTCTAGCTTCGAATATGAAGATTGATACTTTGTGTACATACATAGTTTCAAAACGTCATGATCTGGGTAAATAGCAGCATTGGCACAATCTACAGGCTTTGTGGAAGCTGTCATTTAATTGCCTATTGTCAAACTCTAGTACTAGCTGCATGTTTTATGATGGAAGAATGGTCTTTTTGTCCCACCCATAAGGCTGTCTGCTTTGTTTTCTTATGGAAAAGCTGGAGTAGCTCTGTTAAAAGCCATCAGACTTCACATTTGCATTGTCACTGTTGGAGCTTTGACTTCAATTTCTTTTCTTTTCTTTTTTTTTTTTGTAAAGATTTTATTTATTTGACAGAGAGAGACAGCCAGCAAGAGAGGGAACACAAGCAGGGGGAGTGGGAGAGGAAGAAGCAGGCTCATAGCAGAGGAGCCTGATGTGGGGCTCGATCCGACAATGCCGGGATCATGCCCTGAGCTGAAAGCAGACGCTTAACCGCTGTGCCACCCAGGTGCCCCTGGCTGAATGAACTTTTAAACATAGGGTCTTCCCCGAATGCGCNTGCCCTGAGCTGAAAGCAGATGCTTAACCGCTGTGCCACCCAGGTGCCCCTGGCTGAATGAACTTTTAAACATAGGGTCTTCCCCGAATGCGCTCTGCTTACTGATGATATGTATGATGATACAGAGCAGCTTTTGGCCTGTATTCAAAATTGAAATTTTAAATTTCTTAATATATAATTCTAATTGGCAGATATTTGTGCCTAAGGAAATTATACCTCAGAGACTTTTGTTAACTATTGGTTCTTAGAGATCCTATTTAGTAACTACTTAATTCAAAAGAACAAGGTAGCAAAGTAACATGTCAGAAAGAAAAGAAGCAATCGCCAGGAAAAACAGAAGCTTTGGTAGATGAGAAGAAAATAAAGGGATGGTAGGAAGGTGAAACTACTGACCAGCCTGTGCCTACTCCCTGTTATCCCTTACCAGCCCGTTATCCTGCCAGCACAACTACCCTCGAGAACTCGCAGGCTGAGTCAAACCACCACCATTTGACTAATTTCCTGGGGGAAAAAGTCAACTGTGGTTTGAAGTCCTTGCAAATTACTAATCTCCAGTCCTAGCCTTTTGCTATCCTGAAATACCAGTTCCTCTCAAGAGGCATCCTTAATACCTTTTAACCTGCTGCAACCCTCCCTTGCCTCTTGCTAAATTAATCTCTTACTACTCTTTCCTTCAACCAGGGTGTCATGGTCATCAGGAAAAAATACTTCTCTTTTGATACAGACCTTGTACGTCTTTTCTCTCTCCTGGTTCCTGGCTTCCTGTCTAAGCTGACTCTACTTCTGCTTTGGATTCTGTCCCTGAGAAGTCTTGATCCATCATTAGGAGTCCTCTTCTGTTAAGATGTTCTTCTGTTGTCTTCAATAAATAGCTCCAGTTTTCCTGCCTCCCTCTCTTTGCCTGCTACCACTGATACTTTTTTGCTTCTTACAAACTCTTTGGAGTATCCCAGATGGACTCTTACCTTAGTGAGGTTGTAGATATTCTTTACAGCCATTTGACATGCCTGTCTTCTTTTCTGCATCCTTTTTAGTTAGCTGTCTTCTCTCTTTTTGCCAAAACTTGGATGGCCTTTGGTGACCACGCCTTCCCATTAAAATAAACCTCCTGTCCTGGTTTCATCAGTGCCCTGTGAACTCCCCCTCAGTAGATGTATGCTGCTACATGGTCAGGGAGGGGCATGCTCGCTCCTGCCTGCTCCTGATTACTCCCCGCCCCTATAGCCTCCTGTTAGAAGCCAGCTCTTTATTAGAAGACATTGTATTAATAGTCTTTGCATTCACAGTTCATGCCACGTAGTAAGAGCTCAGTAACTGTTTTAACTCAAATCTCTAAATTTATACATAAGCCAGTAGACTTTTTTTGGTGAACATCTTTTAGAAAAAGTCCACGATAATAAAGTCCACAATAATTCAGGGAACTGAATGAGACAAACTAAAGCAATACAGATACTCTGGTTTTCATCCACAGACACGACCTCGGATAATTTTGGATATAACTTGTTGACGTTCATCATCTTGTACAACAATCTTATTCCCATCAGTCTCTTGGTGACCCTTGAGGTTGTGAAATACACTCAAGCCCTTTTTATAAACTGGGTGAGTATCACAGCAGAACCTCAAAGCTGAGCAGCTGGAGCAATGTCAACCATTATTTTCTCATACTCTCTCAGAGCATCAGTCCTTCAGCTGAGCCCCCAGAAAAGGGTGACTATGGTTCATTTATGATTGGGTCTGGGACTTAAACTGGCCAGTGAACTGGCAAAGGATCTCTGGCAAGGCTGTCCCTGAGCTGGTGATGCCAATGACTGGTTCCCTGACACCTC
>NW_023250316.1:0-6546 GCF_002007445.2 Ailuropoda melanoleuca
CTTGTTTTATAGGGATCTTAGGGATGTGGGCTTCTTGATTTTTCAGCCTGCCTTCCGGGGGAGGGGCCTGCTGTGCCGATACTCAGGCAAGCCTGTTTGCGTAGAGTCTCCATGTCCCCTGCGAGGGGGGATGGGGATGGACACACTGTGAGCAGGTATTTCCAGTTTTTTGTTCTCTGGCGGCTTTCTCTGGTGGTTTGCCGTGCCTCTTCTGAGAGTCAGAGCAGCAGTGGCCGGATCTCACCCTCTGTCTCAGAACAGAGGGATCGCAGACCGTTCTCCACTGATGTTCTGGCCACTTTAACTATGTTTCTGTTGGTGCTGCTCAACCCTGCAGCATCCCGGGATGTGCGCCCCACNCTGCTCAACCCTGCAGCATCCCGGGATGTGCGCCCCACACCCGGCGTCCCAGCCCTCACTTCCAGGGCCCACACGTCTCTGTCTTTTGTGATTCTAACACTGCCAGCTGCCAGCCGCCCCCACGTGCTAAGCTCCAGGTCTCAGTCTGGATCCACTGAACACACCAGAGCTCCTTTTCAGTCTGCTGGCACGCGTTTTCCAGCTCATGGTCTCAGTCTGCTCTCTCGCGGTGCTGGTCTGCAAGTCCGTCCACTTCCCCCCCCCCCCCCCCCCCCCCGGGGNCCCGTGCAGGTGGCTACCGCTTCCCAGCACCCGATCGCAGCGGCTCCCTCCCCCTTCCGTTTATCTTCCAATATCCGTGTGCGGTTTCACGGCTCCCTGCTTCATACCTCAATACTCCAGCGCTGGAGATGTTCATTTGTAGAGATCCAGATGTATCTTCCTGCATCTCAGGCTGATTCCGTGGATGTTCAGGCTGCTCTGGTACCTATCCAACTCGACTCAGGGGACTGGCTGAAAAAGGGGTCCCCTACTCCTCCGCCATCTTAACTCCCTCTATATATATTCATTTGTTATATATTTTCTAATTCAGACAGTTTAAAGTGCCTTGGTTTTGGGATGCCTGGGTGGCTCAGTCATTAAGCATCTGCCTTCAGCTCAGGTCATGATCCCAGGGTTCTGGGATCGAGCCCCGCATCAGGCTCCCTGCTCTGCTGGAGCCTGCTTCTTCCTCTCCCCTAGGTTTTCAATTTCTGCTATGGTTATTCTACTCCATTGTTATTCTATCTATTCTAGATTTACATATATTTCTGTGTATTTGGTATTTTAAATTTTTTTGCATGCATTAGCAAATTGTACTTCTTTACTGTAATTTAAAATCTCCATATTTAACATTATATCTTTCTTTTCATTCTGTATGTGGTATATCTGTATTTCCCATTTTTTCCCTCACTTACTTTACCAGAATTAAATAATTGAACTTTTCAAGAAGGAGCTTTAATGTTTTTCAATTCTGCCATCTCTCTTCTTTTTAATTCACTAATTTCTTTGTTGACCACTTAATTCCTTCTCCCAGAAAATTGTTGAAAATTTTTTGAGCTGGTCTCTTCCTAGATTTCTGAGTTGAATTATTAAATTAAATTTCATATATTCTCTTTGTCCTGATTACTCACATTTAACCACTTCTTCCCACCCCCACTGACTCTTCCTGATCCAAGTCTCCATCATGTTTTACATGAACTATTACAACAACCTCCCAGATCTTGTTTTCACCCTTTTATGCAGGCAATTCTGGAGTGACCTTTTTTAAATTTACATTTGTGTCTATCCTCTGCTCAAAATCTTCTGCAGTTTCCCCATCTCACTCAGAGTAAAAGTCCAAGTCCTATGGTAGCTTAAGAGGTACTGCATGATCTGACCCTGTATCATTTCTCTAATCTCCCTTCCTGCCAATTTACCCACTGCTTACTCCACTGACAGCCTCCTGAGGGCCTTTGAACTGTTTTCTCTGCCTACAATGCTATGCCCCCAGCGTGTGCATGACTGACTTCCTCCCTTCCTTCAGAATTCTGGTGAAACATCACCTTCTCATGACTGTCTTCCCTCAGTACGGTATACAAAAAGACATCCCTCTTGCAGCACTCTCCATCCACCTTATTCAGCCTTATTTTACCAAAGAATTTATCAGTGTATGAGATATTATATATTTATGAGGGGTTTTTGTCCAGCATGTAACTCTATGAAAGAAGTTTGATTTTTTTTTTCAATCTATATCCCTGGAGTATAGAAAAAAATTCTAGAACAGTTTAACCCTTCAATAAATACTCTTTGAATGAATAAATAAATTAGGAAACTCTGCTAGGTTTTTCTCTTTCTTTTCTTTTTTAAGATTTTATTTATTTATTTGTGGGGGGGGGGAGAGCAGAAGCAGGGGCGGTGGCATGCCGAGAGAGAAGCAGGCTCCCTGCTGAGCAAAGAGTCCCATGTGGGACTCCATCCAGGTCCCTGGGATCGTGGCCCGAGCTGAAGGCAGATGGTTAACCATCTGAGCCACCCAGGCATCCTATCTCTGACTTTATCTTTAATGATGCATAATGTTCTGAGATGTGAAGTTGCCATTTTAAAAATTGTCTTTAATTTTTCTTTGATATCTTCTTTAACTCAAAGGTAATTTAGTAGAAGGGCGCCTGGGTGGCTCAGTCATTAAGTGTCTCCCTTCGGCTCAGGGCGTGATCCCAGAATTCTGGGATCAAGCCCCGCCATCGGGCTCCCTGCTCCACTGGGAGTCTGCTTCTTCCTCTCCCACTCCCCCTGCTTGTGTTCCCTCTCTCGCTGGCTCTCTCTCTCTGTCAAGTAAATAAATAAAATCTTTAAAAAAAATAAAAATAAAAAACTTAAAAAAGGAATTTAGTAGAGATATTTCAATTTTAAAATAGCTTTTAAAATTACCCTTCAGTTATTTAATTCCAGGTTTTTTGCATTGAGGTTTGATAGAGAGTGATCTTTATAATTTTTTGCTTGGGAAATATACTGAGATTTTCTATCAGGCTTATTATGTGATCCTTTTGCACAAATGTGTTAATGATAAAAAAAAATAGAGTACTTTTCCTGAGGCAAAAACTTTTATATCAATATCTAAGTAGCTAGCTATGGATATGTAATTAAAGCACATAATTAGAAGGAATGCATCCAAGATGGTGGATGAGCAGGAGACCTAAAGTTTGTCTGGTCCCAGGAATTCATCTAGAGAACTACCGAACCATTCTGAATACCTACAAACGCAACTGGAGAACTAAGATAAGAGTAGCAGAAACTCTATGAACAGAAAAGTGACCACTTTCTGCAAGGAGCAGAAAAGATGGCTCAGGAGTAGGGGACCCCTTTTTCAGCTTGTCCCCTGAATCAAGCTGGATGTCTACCAGACCATCCTGAAAACCCACGGAATCAGCCTGAGACACAGGAAGATACATTTGGATCTCTAAAAACGAGCATCTCCAGCACTGAATATTAAGGTACGGAGCGGGGATCCGTGAATCTGCGCACAGACATCAGAAGACAAACGGAAGGGGGATGGAGTCAACACGCTCTGGCACTGGGAAGCGGTAGCCACTTGCACTGGGGAGCGGGCTGGACTCGCGGACCAGCACCCTCAAGAGAGCAGACTGAGACCACTAGCCTGGGAATGCACCTGTGACCAGACTGAAAACCAGAGCTCCAGAGCGCTCACTGGAACCAGACTAAAACCAGGAGCTCAGGAGCCTGTGCATCCAAACAGAAAACCGGAGCTCCGGAGTGCACACTCGAGCTAGACTGAAACTGAGAGCTCAGGAGCACGTGCGACGAGACCGAAAACTGGAGCTCCGGAGGGCTCACTGGAAATGGGCTAATACCGGGAGCTCAAGAGCTCCTGCGCGACCAGACTGAAACAGGGAGTTCGGGAACGCGTGCGGGAACTGGGGGTGGCTGCTGGTGTTAGAAGCACAAAGGACAGAGACCTGCCAGCCCCGGAAGTGAGGGCTGGGAGAGCGGCTGTGGCGCACACAACCCAGGACGCTGCAGGGTTTTTAGCAGCACAGACAGAAACAGAGTTAAAGTGACCAAGAGAGCTCAGTGGAGAGCGGACTGCAATCTCTCTGTTCAGAGACAGAGGCTAGGATATGGCCACTGCTTCTCTGACTCTCAGAAGAGTCACAGAAAGCTGCCAGGGAAAGCCACCAGAGAACAAAAACCAGGAAATACCAGCTCACATTGCGCCCATCCCCATCCCCCTTTGCAGGGAACAGGGTGACTCTACCCAAACAGGGTTGCCTGAGTACCAGTACAGCAGGCCCCTCCCCCAGAAGGCAGGCTGAAAAATCAAGAAGCCCACATCCCTAAGATCCCTATAAAACAAGTGCACACTGCCTGGGTCTTGGTCAATAATTTGGGCTCTGGTCATCCCCACAACCTCTCCTCATCAGAATGACGAGGAGGAGAAATCCCCCACCAGCAAAGAAAAGATAATGAGTCTGTGGCCTCTGCCACAGAACTGATGGATATGGATATAACCAAATTGTCAGAAATGGAATTCAGAGTAACAATGGTCAAGATGATGTGTAGGCTTGAAAAAAATACTAACGAAAATATTACGAGAATACAGAATCTCTAAGGGCAGAAATGAGAGTGAATCTGGCAGAAATTTAAAAAGCTATGAATCAAATGCAGTCTAAACTAGACGCTCTGACAGCCAGGGTAAATGAGGCAGAAGAACGAATTAGTGAATTTCAGGATGGGATGGTAGAAGAGAAAGTTAAAACAGAAACTTGGCTCAAAAAAATCCAATCTTGAGAATGTAGATTACAGGAGATTACTGACTCAATGAAATGTTCCAATGTCAGAATTGTTGGCATCCCCAAGGGGGTGGAAAAAGAGAGAGGTCTAGAAGAGATATTTGAGCAAGTTGTAGCTGAGAACTTCCCAAATCCGGCAAAGGAAACAAGTATTTGTGTCGAAGAGGCAGAGAGGACCCCTCCTAAAGTCAATGAGAGCAGACCTACACCACATCACGTCATAGTGCAATTCGCAAATATTAGATCCAAGGATACAGTATCGAAAGTGGCCACGGGGAAGAAAATCCTTACATACAGAGGGAAAAATATCAGAATAATGTCAAACCTGTCCACAGAGACCTGGCAGGCTAGGAAGAGTTGGCAGGGTACTTTCAAAGCTCTACCTGAGAAAAACATGCAGCTAAGGATCCTCTATCCAGCAAGGCTGTCATTCATAATTGATGGAGACATAAGGACCTTCCAGGATCGGCAGAAACTGAAGGAATCCGTAACCACCAAACCAGCCCTACATGCGATATTAAGGGGGGCATTTCTATAAAAGTAAAAAGGCCCCAAGAGTGATACAGAACAGAAATTTACAATCTATAGAAACAAAGACTTCACAGGCCATGGCATCATTAAAATCATATCTCTCAATAACCACTCTCAATGTGAATGGCCTAAATGTTCCCATAAAACACCACAGGGTTGCAGATTGGATAAAAACACATGACCCATCCATTTGCTGTCTACAAGAGACTCATGTTGAACCTAAAGATACATCCAGACTGAAAGCGAAGGGATGGAAAAATATTTTTCATGCCAAGGGACCTCAAAAGAAAGCTGGGGTAGTAATTCTCATATCAGACAGATTAGATTTTAAACTAAAGACTGTAGTTAGAGACACAGAAGGACACTATATTATTCTTAAAGGGTGTATCCAACAAGAGGATCTAACAATTATAAATATCTATGCCCCCAACATGGAAGCAGCTGACTACATAAGCCAAATGTTGACCAGAATAAATAGACATATAGGTAATAATACGTTAATAGTAGGGAACCTCAACACTCCACTCTCAGCAATAGACAGATCACCTAAGCACAAAATCAACATAGAAACAAGAGCTCTGAATGACACACTCAACCAGATGGACCTCATAGATATATACACAACACTACACCCCAGAACAAAATAATACTCATTCTTGTCAAATGCACATGGAACTTTCTCCAGAATAGACCATATGCTGGGTCACAAAACAGGTCTCAACCGATACCAAAAGACTGAGATTATTCCCTGCATATTCTCAGACCACAATGCTTTGAAACTGGACCTCAATTAAAAGGGAAAATTTGGGGGCGCCTGGGTGGCACAGCAGTTAAGCGTCTGCCTTTGGCTCAGGGTGTGATCCCGGCATTATGGGATCAAGCCCCACATCAGGCTCCTCTGCTATGAGCCTGCTTCTTCCTCTCCAACTCCCCCTGCTTGTGTTCCCTCTCTCGCTGGCTGTCTCTCTCTGTCAAATAAATAAATAAAATCTTTAAAAAAAATAAATAAAAGGAAAAATTTGGAAGAAACTCAAACACTTGGAAACTAAGAACCATCCTGCCCAAGAATGACTGGGTAAACCAGGAAATTAAAAATCAGTTTAAACAATTTTTGGAGACCAATGAGAATGGAAACATATCGGTCCAAAACCTACGGGACACTGCAAAGGCAGTCCTAAGAGGAAAATACATAGCCATCCAAGCCTCACTCAAAAGAATAGAAAAATCCGGGGCGCCTGGGTGGCACAGCGGTTAGGCGTCTGCCTTCGGCTCAGGGCGTGATCCCGGCGTTCCGGGATCGAGCCCCACGTCAGGCTCCTCTGCTATG
>NW_023250316.1:6669-7207 GCF_002007445.2 Ailuropoda melanoleuca
AATAGAAAAATCTAAAATGCAGTTTTTGTATTCTCACATCAAGAAGCTGGAGCTGGAACAGAAGAAAAGGTCTAACCCACGCACGAGAAGTCAGGTGATCAAGATTAGAGCAGAGATCAATGAATTAGAAACCAGGAGCACAGTAGAGCAGATCAACAGAACTAGAAGCTGGTGCTTTGAAAGAATAAATAAGATTGATAAGCCACTGGTCAGACGTATTCAAAATAGAAAAAGGACCCAAATTTATAAAATTATGAATGAGAGGGGAGAGGTCACAACCAACACCAATGAAATAGGAAAGATCACTAGAAACTTTTATCAACAACTTTATGCCAATAAATTAAACAACCTGGAAGAAATGGATGCCTTCCTGGAAATCTATAAACTACCAAGACTGAAACAGGAAGAAATTGATTTTTTAAACAGACCGAATAATTGTGAAGAGATTGAAGCAGTGATCAAAAAACTCCCCAAAAACAAGAGTCCAGGGCCTGACAGATTCCCCAGGGAATTCTACCAAACATTTAAAGAAGAAATA
>NW_023250316.1:7452-7770 GCF_002007445.2 Ailuropoda melanoleuca
TTCATCCCTGGGATGCAAGGGCGGTTCAACATTCACAAATTGATCAGTGTGATACATCAAATCAACAAGAAAAGAGTCAAGAGCCATATGATCCCCTCAACTGATGCAGAAAAAGCATTTGACAAGCATAGTGAAGAGAAGGGCCATAGGCACCCCAATGTTCATAGCAGCTTTGTCCACGATAGCTAAATTGTGGAAGAAGCCAAGATGCCCTTCAACAAGTGACTGGATTAAGAAGATGTGGTCCAGACATTTTTCAAAGAACTGGAACAAATAGTCCTTAAATTTGTATGGAACCAGAAAAGGCCCCGAATCTCC
>NW_023250317.1:0-1111 GCF_002007445.2 Ailuropoda melanoleuca
CCAATCTGCAACCCTGTGGCGTTTTATGGGAGAGTTTAAACCATTTACATTGGCACTGAGAACTGAGAGATGCGATTTTAATGATGCCATGTTGCTAGTAAAGTCTTTGTTTGTATCGGTTGTGACTTTCTGCTCTGTATCACTCTTGGGGCCATTTTACCTTTATAGAACTCCCCTTAACATCTCCTGTAGAGCTGGTTTCGTGGTTACGAAATTGGTTAATGACTGGCAATTCTGGAACGTCTTTATTTCTCCATCAATTCTGAATGACAGTCTTGCTNCAGCTTTGCTGGATAAAGGATCCTTGGCTGCATGTTTTTCTCTGAAAGAGCTTTAAAAATGCCCCCCCAAGCCTTTCTCTCATTCCAGGTCTCTGTAGACAGGTCTGACGTAATCCTGATACCTTTGCCTTGGTACGTGAGAAATTTCTTTGCCCTGGCCGCTTTCAATACTGTATCTTTGGATCAAATATTTCAGAATTGCACTATGACATGACGTGGCGTAGGTTTGTCCTGGTTGAGCTTGGATGGATTCCTCTCTGCCTCTTGGACACGAATGTTTGTTTCCCTTGCTAGATTAGGGAAGTTTTCAGCTACAATTTGTTCAAATATCTCTTCTAGACCTCTGTTTTTCTCCACCCCCTCAGGGATGCCGATGATTCTGACATTGGATCGTTTCATAGAGTCAGTAATCTCCCGTAATCTACATTCGTGGGCGTGGATTTTTTTAAGACCAGCTTCTATTTTCGTTTTTTCTTCTACTAACCCATCCTCCAATTCGCTAACGCGTTCCTCTGCCTCGGTGACCCTGGCCGTCAGAGCCTCTAGTTTTGACTGTATTTGGCCCATAGAATTTTTAATTTCTGTCAGATTCGCTCTCATTTCTGCCCTTAGGGATTCTATATTCTCAGCAACGCTTTCTCTGATGCTTTTTTCAAGTTTACTCATCATCTTGACCATTGTTGCTCTGAATTCCATTTCTGATAATTGGGATACATCCGTATGTATTAATTCTGTGGCCGAGGCCAATTCTGTGGNCAAAGACTTATTATCTTTTCTTTGCTGGGGGGGACTTCTCCTTCTCGTCATTCTGATGAGGAGAGATTGTGGGG
>NW_023250318.1:0-605 GCF_002007445.2 Ailuropoda melanoleuca
TTCTGTTCATGGCTGTTATGATAGAAAACAACTAAAAATAACCTCAATGCCCCATAGAGGATTGGTTAAATAGATGGGAGTGCCAATACTGTGAAGCTATTATAAGTCACAATGTAGGAGATGAAAGGGCATTCTATATCATGTAATATTGTTAATTAAATAAAACAGGATCCTGTTGAGTGTGTAAAAGTATGACCCTACCTTTATAAATATTTAATGTATGCACATAAAGAGAAGTAAGGAAGGTGTTAGGTTCTTTGGGGGACAAGGAATGTGGACTGCCTCAGATGCTTGGGGGTTCTTACAGGATATATACCAATGGACTGGAGCTGGAACCTCCCTGTTAATTCCTCTAAATGCTGGGTCTCTGTCAGTTTCTGCTCCCTCATATGCAAGATTTTTTTTGGCTTGTATCATGGTTTCTCACAGTCACCTTTTAGCTTCTTTTCCACACTAACTCCATAATCCTTGTATTTCCTAGGTTACACTCTCAANGTTACACTCTCAAGAACCCAGTTCTTGGAATCTGATTGACCAGTACATCTTTTCGTGCAAGATGTGTTAGATTACTAGCCAGGATACAGATTCACTTGACCCAGGAGGGG
>NW_023250319.1:0-2283 GCF_002007445.2 Ailuropoda melanoleuca
AATATTTTGGGAGTGGATTCCTTTGGGTTTTCCATTTAGAGTATCATGTCATCTGAGAAGAGAGACATTTTGACTTCTTCTTAGCCAATTTGGATACCTTTGATCCCTTTTTGTCTTCTGATTGCTGTTGCGAGGACATCTAGTACTATGTTGAACAATAGTGGCGAGAGTGGGCATCCTTGTCGTGTTCCTGATCTTAAGGGAAAGGCTTCCAGCTTTTCCCCATTGAGAATAATANCCCATTGAGAATAATGCTTGCAGTAGGCTTTTCATAGATGGCTTTTATGAGATTGAGAAATGTACCCTCTATTCCTACACTCTGAAGGGTTTTAATCAGGAAAGGATGCTGTATTTTGTCAAATGCTTTTTCTGCATCAATTGAGAGGATCATATGGTTCTTGAGTCTTTTCTTGTTGATATGATGTATCACATTGATTGATTTGTGAATGTTGAACCACGCTTGCATCACAGGTATGAATCCGACTTGGATATGATGGGTAATCCTTTTAATGTACTGTTGGATTCTATTAGCAAGGATCTTGTTGAGGTTTTTGGAGTCCATATTCAATAGGGAAATCAGTCTGTTATTCTCCTTGTTGAGGTTGTCTTTGCCTGGTTTCTGGATCAAGGTAATATTAGCCTCATAGAATGAGTTTTGTAGCTTTCCTTCTGTTTCTTTTTTTTGAAATAGCGTTAGGAGAATAGGTATTATTTCTTCTTTGAATGCTTGGTAGAATTCCCCAGGAAAACCGTCCGTGCCTGGAGTTTTATTATTTGAAGGTTGTTTATCACTGACTCAATCTCTTCATAATTAATTGGCCTGTTTAAGAAATCTATTTCTTCCTGTTTCAGTCTTGGTAGTTTATAGGTTTCCAGGAAGGCCTCCATCTCTTCCAGATTGCTTAATTTATTGGCATAAAGCTGTTGATAATAGTTTCTAATAATGCTTCCAATTTCATTGGTGTTGGTTGTGACCTCTCCTTTTTCATTCATAATTTGATTAATTTGGGTCTTTTCTCTATTCTTTGGAGAAGTCTGGCCAGATGTATGTCAATTTTATTAATTCTCTTAAAGGACCAGCTTCTAGCTCTGTTGATCTGCTGTATTGATCTCCTAGTTTCTAATTCATTGATTTCTGCTCTAATTTTGGTCCACTGCTTCCTCGTGTGTGGATTAGGCCNAGTGGGTGGATTAGGCTTGTCCCTTTGTTGCTGTTCCAGCTTCTTGAGGTGAGAATTTAAAAAATGCATTTTAGGTTTTTCTATTCTTTTGAGTGAGGCTTGGATGGCTATGTATTTCCCACTTAGGACTGCCTTTGCAGTATCCCATAGGTTTTGGACCGTTGTGTATTCATTCTCGTTGGTCTCCATAAATTGTTTAATTTGTTTTTTGATTTCCTGGTTTATCGAGTCATTCTTGAGCAGGATGGTTCTTAGCCTCCAAGTGTTTGAGTTTCTTCCAGGTTTTTCCTTGTGGTTGAGTTCCAATTTCAGAGCGTTGTGGTCTGAGAATATGCAGGGGATAATTTCAATCTTTTGGTATTGGCTGAGACCTGTTTTGTGTCCCAGAGCATGATCTATTCTTGAGAATGTTCCATGGGCATTTGAATAGAATGAGTATTCTTTGGTTCTGGGGTGTAGTGTTCTATATATATCTATGAGGTCCAACTCGTCGAGTATGGCATTCAAAGCCTTTGATTCTTTGCTTAGTTTTTGCCAGGGTGTTCTGTCTATTTCTGATAGTGGGGTGTTGAGGTCCCCTACTTTTAATGTGTTTTTATCTACATGTCTCTTTATTTTGGTTAAGAGTTGGTTTGTGTATCTTGCTGCTCCCCTGTTGGGGGCATATATATTTATAATTGTCATATCCACTTGTTGAATACTTCCTTTAAGAATAATATAGTGCCCTTCTGTATCTCTCTCTATGGCCTCTAGTTTAAAATCCAGTCTATCTGATATGAGAATTGCTACTCCAGCTTTCTTTTGAGGTCCATTTGCGTGGAAGATGGTACTCCATCCCCTTACTCTAAGTCTGAATGCATCTTTGGGTTCAAAATGAGTCTCTTGTAGACAGCAAATGGATGGGTCATGTCTTNTATGTGTCATGTCTTTTTGTCCAATATGCAACCCTGTGGTGTTTTTAGGGAGCATTTAAACCATTTACATTGACACAGAGAACTTAGAGATAGAATTTTAATGATGCCATGTTGCCGGTAAAGTCTTTGTTTGTATCGGTTGTGATTTTCTGCTCTGTATCACTCTTTGGGCCTTTTTACCTTTATAG
>NW_023250320.1:0-247 GCF_002007445.2 Ailuropoda melanoleuca
CAGTAATAAACTTGTGGAACACAATAATTTGATCATCAAAATATTAAAAAATGAAAATGATTTTATATTAGGTAGTTTGATTGAAAACAGTGTTATTTTATTCAAGTAACAAGCCCGAACCTGTTCCCAACTAAGAGTTAAAGCTCTTTTCTCTATATCTTCATTCACGCAGGCCTAGACAAGGATCATACATTTTTAACCGGAATTGTCCCCCTTAAAAATCCATATTTAAAGTTTCTGTTACTCT
>NW_023250320.1:450-1215 GCF_002007445.2 Ailuropoda melanoleuca
TGTCGAATAAATAAATAAAATCTTTAAAAAAAATAAATAAAGTTTCTGTTACTCTTACGGAAATTATTCAGTTTTTTTTTTTTATAAGTATTTTTGAAATGCCACCAAGCAAACACATCCACCCTTGGACAATATCTAAATCCTTTTTTTACAAAAGTAGAAATAGCTAAATAATGAGTCTGAGGTGAAGTGAGAGGCATAAGTGAGTTATTAATCTATATTGGAATAATCTGTCACTTGGTGGCAGAGTGACATTATGAACGTGCTTTGAAAGTTGGTCCCGTCTGATAACGACCGTGGCAACACAAGCCTCCTGGTCCTAGAATCCTTTCCTGATGGTGCACATGAGTGCCCTGACAAGAATCACCAGGAGCAGGAACAGCTGCAAGCTAAGTTCTTGCCGTGAGTGGCGTGCCGGCCAGAGATAGTCCCCGACCCCTGTACACCAGGGGAAATGCACAGCTCCCCCAGAAGTGCATGTGAGCCAAGTCTGGTGTGGGAGAGAGACCCCACTTATTTGGGCGAGGCACGCTCTGTGCCCCCCAGAGAGTCACCGTGAGGGAGCGGACCCTTCCCACCAAGGCCACTGTGTCCTACAGAACTCCATCCTGGGTTTGTCAGCTGACCTCCGCCCTTCCCTCCTGGGCCATTCTCCGCCTGACCTTCCGCCTCCTGGCACTGAAGTCTGGAAGACGGGGTTTCTTCCTCTTGTCCTGCATCATCTGAATCGGATTCATCATTGTAGAAGTGAATTGTGGCTTGCAC
>NW_023250321.1:0-177 GCF_002007445.2 Ailuropoda melanoleuca
AAGTGGGATTCATCCCTGGGATGCAAGGGTGGTTCAACATTCACAAATCTATCAGTGTCATAGACTTTATCCAGAAGGAAAAAACCAAAAATCATATGATTCTCTCAATAGATGCAGGAAAAGCATTTGACAAAATACAGCATCCTTTCCTGATTAAAACCCTTCAGAGTGTAGGGA
>NW_023250321.1:252-1255 GCF_002007445.2 Ailuropoda melanoleuca
ATTCTCAATGGGGAAAAGCTGGAAGCCTTTCCCTTAAGATCAGGAACACGACAAGGATGCCCACTCTCACCACTATTATTCAACATAGTACTAGAAGTCCTTGCAGCAGCAATCGGACAACAAACAGGGATGAAAGGTATCCAAATCGGCCAAGAAAAAGTCAATCTGTCTCTCTTCTCAGATAACATGATACTCTATATGGAAAACCCAAAAGAATCCACTCCCAATTAGAAGTTATAGAGCAATTCAGTAATGTGGCGGGACACAAAATGAATGCTCAGAAATCAGTTTCATTTCTATACACGAATAATGAGACTGAGGAAAGAGAAATTAGGGAATCCATCCCATTTATAATAGCACCAAAAACTATACGTTACCTTGGAATTAACTTAACCAGATTAAAGGAGTAAAGGATCTATATTCTAGAAACTATAAATCACTCTTGAAAGACATTGAAGAAGACACGAAAAGGATGGAAAAATATTCCATGCTCTTGGATTGGAAGAATTAAGATAGTTAAATTGTCCATGCTACCCAGAGCAATCTACACTTTCAATGCTATCCCGATCAAAATACCAATGACATTTTTTCACAGAACTGGAACAAATAGTCCTTAAATTTGTATGGAACCAGAAAAGGCCCCGAATCTCCAAGGAACTGTTGAAAAGGAAAAACAAAGCTGGGGGCATCACAATGCCGGATTTCGAGCTGTACTACAAAGCTGTGATCACAAAGATAGCATGGTACTGGCACAAAAACAGACACATAGACCAATGGAACAGAATAGAGAACCCAGAAATGGACCCTCGGCTCTTTGGGCAACTAATCTTTGATAAAGCAGGAAAAAACATCCGGTGGAAAAAAGACAGTCTCTTCAATAAATGGTGCTGGGAAAATTGGACAGCTACATGCAAAAGANCTGGACAGCAATTTTGGACATGCAAAAGAATGAAACTTGACCACTCTCTCACACCATACACAAAGATAAACTCCAAATGGATGA
>NW_023250322.1:0-640 GCF_002007445.2 Ailuropoda melanoleuca
AAGACATGACCCATCCATTTGCTGTCTACAAGAGACTCATTTTGAACCCAAAGATACATTCAGACTGATAGCAAAGGGATGGAGTACCATCTTTCATGCCAATGGACCTCAAAAGAAAGCTGGGGTAGCAATTCTCATAGCAGATAGATTGGATTTTAAACTAAAGACTATAGTTAGAGACACAGAAGGGCACTATATTATTCTTAAAGGATGTATCCAACAAGTGGATATGACAATTATAAATATATATGCCCCCAACAGGGGAGCAGCAAGATACACAAGCCAACTCTTAACCAAAATAAAGAGACATATAGATAAGAACACAGTAATAGTAGGGGACCTCAACACCCCACTATCAGAAATAGACAGAACACCCTGGCAAAANATGGCAAAGACTAAGCAAACAATCACAGGCTTTGAATGCCATACTCGATGAGTTAAACCTCATAGATATATATAGAACACTACACCCCAGAACCAAAGAATACTCATTCTATTCTAATGCCCATGGAACATTCTCAANTAATAGACCATGTTCTGGGTGACAAAACAGGTCTCAACTGATACAAAAAGATTGAAATTATTCCCTGCATATTTTCAGACCACAACGCTCTGAAATTGGAACTCAACCACAAGGAAA
>NW_023250323.1:0-603 GCF_002007445.2 Ailuropoda melanoleuca
AATCCATGTATTAAACATGCCTATTATGGACAATTTTATTAAAGATTTTATTTGTTTGTTAGAGAGAGACGGTGAGGTGGGGCAAAAGAGCACGAGTGGGTGGAAGGGCAGAGGGAGGAAGAGAAGCAGACTCCTTGCTGAGCAGGGAGCTCAATGTGGGGCTTGATCCCAGGNCTTGATCCCAGGACCCTGGGATCATGACCTGAGCTGAACACAGACACTTAACCAACTGAGCCACCCAGGTGCCCCTATTGTGGAGAATTTTTGACATATGCACAAGCATATTCTATAGACACAAGTCTATGAAATACTTTCATTGAATCTCTGTGTGCCCATCACCTGCCCAACAACCACTAACCTGTATCAGCTGCCCCATCCACACACTGTTATAATTCCATATCTGTTTTCCATATTACTTTAAGGCATATCATCTGTAAACTTTCCACCATCTTCTCCATAATATAATGAGTTTTAAATAATACCTCACCACAATGCCGTTATCACTTTCCCCAAATCCACGTTTCCCTGATAGAGATATGGAGGAATTAATTTTGAATAAAGTATAAGTCTAACCTTCAAGGAATTTATAGCTTTGGGGAACAG